>NC_083470.1:7755000-8055000 GCF_030014155.1 Tachysurus vachellii
AGCCTGAAGTGACTGAGGTGACTGTGACAACTAAAAACCCCCTTAAATGGAAAAAGAGGAAACCTTGAGAGGAACCAGACACAAAAGGGAACTTCATCCTCACTAGACACTAGAGGGTGTGATTATAAACTGTTATAGACACCCGAGAGTGTTATTATAAATATTGTCCTGTCTATAGTCATATACAATTGTGTATTGATTAGGAGGTAATAGTAATCCTGTGGAATACGTGTTTCCAGTCTTCATTTGGAGATGAAAATGACTGATAGATCATTTTATTCAACCCACCGAATCCACAACAGGTGATCAAATTTCTCTCCTCTTCTTATCTACGATCTACTTCTGATCTACTGTAAAATCATCAAATTCATTAGAATATTAATGACATCGTCCCAAGTGTTTATTGTTTCTGCTGTTATCACATCTCTGACTAATAATGCTATTGGATCTGGCTGATATATTATTGCCTGTAACTTCCCTAATGACTTCATTTGCATGGAATGAAACAAAAGTCACCATCTCCTTGTTCTGAATTTATACATGATATTAGGTTTGTTTAGAAGTATACACCCTGCACAAGAATTGTTTGATCGTTCATAAATTTAAAGAGCTTGGCTTTATTGGAGTTATTTTGAAAGTAACTTAACTTATTGGCTCTAAACATCAGTAGGTTATTTCCTTTTAGCAGACTACTGTGAGAAAGTGCATATACGGTGGGTTGGGAAGATGTCAGAGCCCTAAATGTGAAGGGTTTGTTCTTTTCTACACATTATCACACACAGGTTTTCACGTGTACGTAGGCTGTCTACAGATTGACATGCATATATGTGTGTGCGTGTGTGTGTGTGTGTGTGTGTGTGTGTGTGTGTGTGCTTTTCCAGTCTGCTCCTGGTGGGAATTATTAATGTAATTACTTTAATATGCCCGGGGTTTCCCTCTGATGGAACTTCCCCAGGGCTGAAAACCAACTTTGGTTTCTACTTAGATGACCAAGAAGCTTGTGTGTGTGTGTGTGTGTGTGTGTGTGTGTGTGTGTGTGTGTAAAGGCATATGTAATCTGTCAGCACAGCATGCACTCATATCTTATCAGTGTTAGTTGTCACAGATCTTCCTTGTCGGCTGTCATCAAATAAACACACGTCAGGCTTGTTGTCCTTTGTGATTCACAGGTTCACTGATATGAGACCTGCAGGTCACTGCACATGTATATACCCAGAATTCCAGTATTCCAGAGTCTCCTACTGGACAGATTCAAAGTCATATCAGTAGAAGGTTTCTAATCCGATCCACTCTATTGTATGCTTAAAATATAATAATATAAGTTATAGTAACTTACACAAAGAACTTAGAACTTTATAACAAGGACAACATGCACAAATTCATGATTAGATGTAATCCTTTTCTGCTTAATCAAATCAACTTGACCAACCATTATCTATTATCCTTTACGAGTCAGCCATTACCTTTATCAATTGTGCAGTCAAGGCTATTTATTTATACTTTCAAATTACAATTGGCAGAAATAATATTGATCGTACAGTAGAGGACAATAGGGGATGTGGTAGCCTAGTGGTTAAGGTGTTGAACTAATGTGAGTTCCAATCCCACAGCCACCAATCTGCTGGACTTTAACCCTCAATTTATCATCTGTATTAATGAGAGAAATGTCAGTCGCTCTGGATAAAGGCATCTCCAACATGCCTTGAATGTAAATGTAATTGTAGGACAATGGCAAAGCTTCTTTTATGTATGTCTGAATGAAATATAGTCTGAATTGACTGAATGTGACAAATGTACTGTATATGATTAAATAATGTTTATTAGCCCAACAAGATCATTTCAGTAATTATCTATAATGATCTCATCGATCAAATTTGACCAGTTACATCAGTTAGACGTCCTCAGGTCAGCGTCAGCTTTCGTCTCGTCTCAGCCTCAGATGTTACGCCCGCTATCTGTAGGCTGAAGGTCTGACTGTCTGTCTGTCTGTCTGCCTATCTATCTATCTATCTATCTATCTATCTATCTATCTATCTATCTATCTGTCTGTCTGTCTGTCTGTCTGTCTATCTATATCTGTATGTCTGTCTGCCTGCCTGTCTATCTATCTATCTATCTATCTATCTATCTATCTATCTATCTATCTATCTATCTATCTATCTATCTATCTATCTGTCTGTCTGTCTGTCTGTCTGTCTATCTATATCTGTATGTCTGTCTGCCTGCCTGTCTATCTATCTATCTATCTATCTATCTATCTATCTATCTATCTATCTATCTATCTATCTATCTGTCTATCTGTCTGTCTGTCTGTCTGTCTATCTATCTATCTATCTGTCTATCTCTCTATCTCTATCTGTCTCTGTCTATCTATCTATCTATCTATCTATCTATCTATCTATCTATCTATCTATCTATCTATCTATCTATCTATCTATCTATCTATCTATATCTCTGTCTGCCTGCCTGCCTGTCTGTCTGTCTATCTATCTATCTATCTATCTATCTATCTATCTATCTATCTATCTATCTATCTATCTATCTATCTATCTCTGTCTGTCTGTCTGTCTGTCTGTCTGTCTGTCTGTCTGTCTGTCTGTCTATCTATATCTGTATGTCTGTCTGCCTGCCTGCCTGCCTGTCTATCTATCTATCTATCTATCTATCTATCTATCTATCTATCTATCTATCTATCTATCTATCTATCTGTCTATCTGTCTATCTATCTATCTATCTATCTATCTATCTATCTATCTATCTATCTATCTATCTATCTCTGTCTGTCTGTCTGCCTATCTATCTATCTATCTATCTATCTATCTATCTATCTATCTATCTATCTATCTATCTATCTATCTATCTTCTTTCTGTCTATCTATCTATCTATCTATCTATCTATCTATCTATCTATCTATCTATCTGTCTGTCTGTCTGTCTATCTATCTATCTATCTATCTATCTATCTATCTATCTATCTATCTATCTATCTATCTATCTTCTTTCTGTGGGTGTTTGTAAGGGTCTTGTTATGGCTCATGCCTTTGACATAAAAGAGTTGCAGAAAAGAGAACTTGAGAATTAAAATATTCTATAAGAACAGGGTCATTCACAATAAAGCACACTGCACTGGAAAATGTCAAGCTGTTTTATTGTTGAGTTCAGAATGGTATTGGTATAATTATCTTGCCTATGTTGAAACACAGCCTTGCCTTTCAATTATCTGGTATAAAAGAAGCATATTTTCAAATCTAATCGCAAATCTAATTTATTTTAGTTAAGTGACTTTAAAAGTAAATTTATTTAAGTTGGTGTAAATGTATAACAGTAAATCTACTAGTACTTCTTAGTATCAGCTCCGTTTAAATGAGGTTCTAGCTCTGGGTACTTGACACAGACACACACACACACACACACAAACGTAAACATGACGAAAGTTCAAGATAGTGTAAGTAATAGGATTTGAGTGACAATATAATTTGTTATCGCACAATAATCTTTAGTTATGAAATCAATTGTTATATAATATCCAATTGAAATTAGCTTTATCTTGGTCTGGTTGAACTTACAGGGCTCACAGTGGCCTAGTCATTATCAGGTTTGCCTGATGAACTGTCTTTTGTCCAGCACTGTCTTTTGTCCAGCACTGTCTTTTGTCCTGCACTGTTTGCACCAGGATGCACAGTTGCACTTTACTGTATGTATCTAGGACTAACTTACTAAGTCCTTAGCTCTGTCTTTGTAGCACCATAGACCTGGAGGAACATTGTGTCATTTCACTGTATACTGCAACAGCTATATATGGTTAAAATGACAATAAAAGTTTCTTGACTTGATCTCCAGGGTTGAGGGAGTTTGCATGTTCTTCTCTTTCATTTCATTTCATCCAATTTCTTCTCCAGTCTAAAGGCATGCTTTGTAGTCTGATTGGCATCTCCAGCTTGTCTGTAACATGTGAGAGAGCACAATTATTCCCTGAAAAGTGCCCGAAGTCTACAGGGATAGGTTTCAGGTTCCCTGTGATCCTGTTTTTTATAAGCGGTTGGTTCATGTTTCTGTTTTAAATGGTAACATGAAAGATTTCCTATGGCAATGTTCTCACTTCAGCTAATGCATTTAACACCTATAATCATTAATTCAGGCTTCCCTGTATGCATGAGTGTGTGTGCCTGTGTGGATGTACAGTATAACACAGAGAGTGTTTTTTCTGTTATAACAGTCTTGTAATACGAAATTTCTTTTAGTCGTTTCTGCTTTTTTTCTGACTTTGATGAGATTTCAGTTGTCATTTTTAGTTGAACTTTAATTATGTCATTGTTTTGTTGTGGTTCATTTTATATATAGGAGACAGAGTTGTAGAACTATTAAACAAGGTTCTAGTGCATGCCCTATGACTACACTGACAGAACAGCTGAGCTGATTGAAATGATGCTGCATTATCTGACTCTATACTGGTTTGATTTATCCACTTCAATTGGATGATCATGATCATGGTCAATCGGATCAATAGCCTCCAAACTCATAACTAATTGTTATATTGCATGTATTCTTCTTCTTCTTCTTCTTCTTCTTCTTCTTCTTGTTCTCCCCGTCCCTCGGGGGTTTCCTCCGGGTACTCCAGTTTCCTCCCCCAGTCCAAAGACATGCATGGTAGGTTGATTGGCATCTTTGGAAAATTGTCCGTAGTGTGTGATTGCGTGAGTGAATGAGAGTGTGTGTATGTGCCCTGCGATGGGTTGGCACTCCGTCCAGGGTGTATCCTGCCTTGATACCCGATGATGCCTGAGATAGGCACAGGCTCCCCGTGACCCGAGGTAGTTCGGATAAGCGGTAGAAAATGAGTTTCACATGCACACAGGGCACACTAGCTCACATTTGTGTACATACTAATATCTGTGGCTCAGTAGTAAAATCTGAAATCAAACTATTCTGAGTTTTATTAAGCAAACATTCTCAAATTAGAAATTCCAATTCCAGGCAGCTTATTTGCACATGTTCTACGTGTTTACATCTGCCTCTGCTCGGCTCTTCTTATATACAGAAAGCAGGCGACAGACTGCTTTTAAAAAAAATTCATGCAAAAAAATGGTTCACATGCAACAGGTCCAGTGCAAACATGTGTAATGTAAAGGAGTGGACGCATCCTGACAATAGTGACTCACTGCAGGACAAATGGACACAGGTGAGACAGGGAAAGAACTTTATGGTGCAGTTCTTACAGATCGAACTGAAAGGGAATCACATGAGCTTTATAATGATGTAGCAACTCTCAGACAAGCTGTTGACTCTGGGTCAGAGAGGGTTAGCAGGTGCTTTAGCATTCCCATGAAAAAACAAAGCTCCCCCATAACACCCCAAACATTTTATTTTCTTAAAGCGATAATATGTGAGGACGTGATGGACCAGCGGTCCAGGTTCCTAATCAGAAGGTCGGGGTTCAGGCCCACAAGCTGCTGCGACATCTATGTTGGGTCCTTGAGCAAGGCCCTTAACCTCACCTGCTCCAGGGGCGCCACACTATGGCTGAGCCTGCGCTCAGACCCCAGGCTCATAATAGCCTGGGATATGCAAAAACCCTGGGAGGTCGTGGCCTAATGGTTAGAAAGTCTGACTCCTAACTGTAAGGTTGTGGGTTTGAGTCTCGGGCCGGGCACGACTGAGGTGCCCTTGAGCAAGGCACCGAACCCCCCAACTGCTCCCCGGGAGCCGCAGCATAAATGGCTGGCCACTGCTCCGGGTGTGTGTTCACGTTGTGTGTGTGTGTGTGTGTGTATTCACTGCTGTGTGTGTGTGCACTTTGGATGGGTTAAACACAGAGAAGGAATTCTGAGTATGGGTCACCATACTAGCTGTATGTCATGCCACTTTCACTTTCAATATAAAGACTGGGTTCTCATTAATAATTTAAAAGAACAAATTAAATAAGGTCAAAAGATTTAATTATTACGCATGCGTAATGTAATGTGAGTTGCAGCTACACTGGCATAGTCATAATCTCATTACATTTGATTTTAAAATGGAGCTGTACCTCAGCTCGAGGTACAGAACGGTTCAGATGTTGATTTTTCGGATTGTTGCTCGGAGAAGCAATTTATCAATTTTGACCATAAATGCTTGAAAAGCGAAGGCCCTGGATGCTGAACGCATCATTGATAAATTTGCCCGTCAACCACAACAACCGCCGCATTGTCCTGATTTGAGACTTAAAATAGTAAATGCTGTTATTTCCTAACTACCCCGGTGCTATAGGTGTTTTTATGTATATATGCAAATGGCTCAGCTCCCCCTTGCCCTCAAACACCTGCGTTCAAAATTCTCTGGCACCGCTCCTGTGCAGTAGTAATAGAAAGAAGTAGGTATTAAATAAGAGCGGTTACATACGGACTAAAATAGAGCATGAACAGCAAACATACAGTAAATAATAGACTGGATATTTTTCCAGTTTGAGGGGATATGAAAGAAAATGCTGCTCCCAGAAAAAAGTATATAAAAAATACAGTCCTGCTTTTCTATTTCTTTTCAATTTCCAAGATTCATGCCATTATGTGAATTCATTCAAGATGTCTGGCTGTAATTTTTAGAAATAGACTTTCTTTATGCTGTTATATTGATAGGCTTCTTGGTTTATATGTCACGTTCACAACGCTTGCTCTACATGGCGTTTCAGAGCGTAATCTTCCCTGCCTACCAGATTTTAATGTCAACTGTTAAAATGATTTAACGGGTTATTTGTCACAGTGCAGCAGTATAGAAATGTTAAACACACAGTAACGTACTGATCGTTTCTCTTTAGAGCTTTCTGCCATCTTTGTGCTTGTTGTCTAAAGCATGAACTAATCTAAAGTTCTCGCATATAGCTCACAAAATATTGTTATTTGAAAGCTACGTTTTTATTTATTTTTTTTATAGAGAAATGGATTAGTTGTCATATAAGTTTACTGCTCTAGTTTATTTAAACCAAATCTAGTTTGGTTCTATTTTTGTTTTGTTTTTTTTAACTAAACCCAATGAATGTCTGGCAGCCATCTTGTGTATGCATAGTGAAAATCAAACATAAATGTAGCCTTTAATGACATTTGGGGACTAAATAGCGTTTAAGATAACAAATAGGTTATTAATGGTGCTTGCAAAGCAACATTCTTGTTATTGTGCCGGACAAAACTTCGGCACGTAACTTGTCCCGCAGCTTTTGTCCTAGACCCATGAATGAGGTGTCAAATCGACCGGCTCATTGAGGAGAGGTGTGCTATGACTTTTCTAAGCGATCCGAGTTCTGGTACTTCCGGTACTGGGTCTCAAAATCTTTTTTCCCATAGACTCCCATTATAAATTTGGAGGTTTATAACTTGGCAAGCTTTCGAACTATCTACACCAAACGCCAGCTCCTTTAGGGTGATACTCTGAACAAACTTTTAGTGTACCGACTGGCCTTCTGGTTGTGCCGCAGCCCCGCCCCCAATATATGCAAAATCAAAAAACTTTTTACAACATGGACATGTGACATATCAAAACACTCACAAGAATGAGGGGAACTTCCTCACATGTATTTTGATGACGTCACGTGATGTCGCGTGATGTCACGTGAAAATAAAAAATTAGCACAACATGGACATGTGACATATCAAAACACTCAGCACAATGAGGAAAACTTCCTCAAGAGTATTTAGATGACGTCACATGCTCGTCTCGACTAGCCTCCGGGATTTGCCACGTGCAAGCATCATTCACATTTTCTTCAGGAAATGTACGTTCTAGTTATATATTATAATCATTTAAATGTGATGTAAATGACAGGCATAGATTTATACTGTTGAATGACAGGAAGCATCAGTTGGAAATTCCTCTAGAGAGATGTCCTCTGTGCCGTTCTAATCCACACCTCTAAATAGATTTTTCATAAGAGACTAATTAAGCACTATGAAGTATATTCAGTTTCATACCGATAATATGGAGCAACTTATGGTCTTGCTTAAGAATTATATCATATATAAAAGAAGTGTTGTTTGGGTGTTATTTTATTGTATTCGGTCTGTCTTTAAAGCTAAATTCGTGTGACGTCTGCTTTACGATTGATATGCCAGCGCGGGCATGCCCTTTGATGATGCTGATGGCTGAGGCATGAACAGTGTCTGTCAGACAAAAGGGCAGTGAAACCTTTGGCAGTCCCTGATAATCATATGGGTAAAACTGCAGGGGGGGTTACTTCTGAGGGGCTGGAGCACTGGATGAGCTTCTTGATTGAGTGAGCTTCATCTTGGTGTGGCAGATGGCTAGAACATCAAATACATCTGTTGTGCAAAGGGGCACTGGGGCAGCTTTGGCAGAACCCGATGATCACAAGGGTGAAAACTCCAGGGGGCAACTTCTGAGAAGCTAAAACAGGGGGTGAGATCATGTTCTATAATTTCTGTATTGCTGAAAGCATGCAACAGATGAATAAGCTCTACAATGCTCTTATAGAGCTCCAGGTATGTTGACTAATAAAACAGATTCTTTTTTGGTGCTGTGTGACAGATGGGTTACTCTGAGAAAAGGTTTCAAATAGAGCTCTTTAACTATCTAAAACATTTAAACATCCGAAGGACACCCGGATTCTTTGGTTTATTCTCTTAGGGTGCTTTAAGACAGATGGGTTGCTCTAAGGTAGATCTCTTCAAAAACAAGCAACCATGCAAAGGACACTTTAACTCAAAACCCATTTTTCTAAGAATGACATGAATGTTTTCAGGCTGGGAAACCTACCATTTTACCCCTTTTGTGTTACACTGAAAGTGACTATGTTGCTAATTCCTTTACCCTTCGCCTATTTCTGAAGGACAGTCCACAGATTCTTCTTGATGGATTTGCCTCGCTACTGATCAGTAAAATTCCTTTACATTCTGGGTGACTCAGGTTTTCTGAAATATATAGGCACAGCAGCACAGGCAGGGGTTTTTAGTGGATATTGTGAGCGCTTTTGAAATAAATCATCTGTGAGTCATGGTGCCAAAGCTCCAATTTACTGCTGGGGTATATTAGAGACTCGGTCATTAAAACGATCCCAGCAACTGAAGGACACCAAACCACATGCGTTTTTATCTCTAAACGTCCTCAGAAGTGCACTAGAAAAAAATGTGGCAAAGACATGCATAGAGCGCATGAACACCATCAAAACATGCCCTACTATTTATTAAAAAAAAAAAAAAAAGAAAAGACAGACAAGTGAACCAGGTTAAGATATTTTGGGATTCGTCT
Source organism: Tachysurus vachellii (assembly GCF_030014155.1). NCBI lineage: Eukaryota > Metazoa > Chordata > Actinopteri > Siluriformes > Bagridae > Tachysurus > Tachysurus vachellii. The sequence goes on from NC_083470.1 coordinate 7,764,232, forward strand.
GGTACAGAAATGTTCCAGTACCTTGTAGTGTGATTGCAGCAACAGAGAGTCTGTTTTATTTTTTAATGCCAGTTCATGATTAACACTATACAGTATTTTATGACTATTTTATTTCAAGACAGATGGCTTTTGGTATGGTTGCCAGGTGTCTGTTTTTTGAACCATCAACCCGGTTTTGACCAATCACAAGTGATCCCACATGTCTGAGTGCGTTTTTTATTGGGAGGCAAATACGTTCTTTAGCAGTGTCTCAAACCACATACAGTATATCATCCAAAAACTTGTATAAGAGCTTAAAAATATTATAACATTGTAGTTTTGTATAAATTATTCCATCTCCTACAGTATTACAGTATGTGGTTTGAGACACATAAGAAAAGTTAGGTCACATTATTGAGGGGTTTGGGATTAAAAGCTGGGTAAAAAAAACATTTATATCGCAATTATAGCTTATTTCTAAAAGCAATTCAATTACACTGCCATCCGTGTTATGCTTCAGTTTGTCCTACAGAAAACACAGGGAATAAACAATAGTTTTATCAGGAACTGCAACGTCATTACCGTCTTTCAGCTGTTTTAAATATGGTATTTTTCTTTAATAGTCTGATAAAAACCTTAGCTGCTGTATTGTCATATATTGCATTCATCATTATAAATGCATATTGTTGTCATGGTGTGATGATGCTCCCACATCCGTCCCCCAAACCAACATCACACAGACACACAGATACAGACACAAACACAGTAATTCAAATCTGGCAACCCTAGTTTCAGGAAATTTCCACAGCAAATCAGTGACATTTTAGGGGGGAAAAAAAAACTTTTTTAGTACTGTACCTTCACAAGATTAAAACTTAGAGAAAAAGAAAATGAAGACAAGGCATAAATAATTCACTGTGTTTATTTTTTAACCTTTGTGATGAAAAGAGAAAATAATTGAATTAATAATCATTAGCATTTGATTTACAAGAATTAGCAAGTCAAAGAACAGAATGAAGCATAGCTGTAACCAGCAGACTGTGAAACTGCATTAGGAATACAGGGCAAGTATAACAAGCCTATTTCTGATCCTGTGCAATGATACACACTTCTAAAACACCTTGTCTCTCATCTACTCTCTTCAAGGTGATGCTGGATGGTTTTCAAGTTGCCCCAATTAGACTCATAGTCCTTTTTTCTTCTGTCCAGTTTCATGGCTGCACTGAGACCATTGGGACTCCTGGGATGCAGAATGTGGGTCCTCCTCACCTTTTTCCACCTCACTATGGATCTCTCCATGTGCGCTCCAGTCGGGACGGGGCTTAGGCTGCTCCCTCGGCCACTGCCTCGCTTACGTCCTCGTCTTCTCACCAGGGATGTACCCAGTGGTCCGCACTGGAGGACTCTGGGTACCTGGCAGCGTGGTATCTCACATCCTGTACCAATACTTGACCACCGAGGCGGACTAGGAGGAGGAGGAGGTGGAGGAAGAGAGGGGATGGGGTCCAAACCACGGCCACAGAGGCAAAAACGTCATCTTTGTGAGAACTGCACCTCCAGTGTCCCTGCCTCAGAGGGAGGCGAGTCGCTGGAGTATTTGGAGGGGAGTAAAGCTGACATTTTACAGCACTTGTTGCGGCAACGTAGGCAGTTGAAGTGGGATAGTTATGACAGTTATTCACAGGAAGGGAGGACCACTACAGTGGCAGGATTTATTGACTGGGGGCCCACTGGGACGGATGATGGTGCGGAGGATGAAGTAAAAGTTATCCCTAAGACTACTACAAAGGCCACCACTACCACTACTACCACTACTACAACTACCACCACCACACGCAGCCCACAAAGGACTCATGCGGTGTTCACCACTGCCCGTCCTAGGAGGCTGACTACTACACAGCCTGCTGTTAATCTCGGCGTGACCGCCAAGCCACAAAAGCCATTTGGAGATACACCAGGTAAGTGTACACATAGTATATACAAACTTACACTACATTTGAAGATTTACAATTGAAGATACTGTAAATCTTGTTCAGGTAACACAGTGTTTAACTATTTTAAAGAACACATTCACTGTGTGATAACCTGCATGCAAAAAATGTTTCATGATAACATTAACCAATATTGTTCACAATACATACACACGGCAAATAATATCAGTAACACAAAATTATTAAAGATTATTTATCTTTAAATCCAGACACCAAAAGCCACCATAAAAAATTATGGATTTTTCCAATTACCGTTATAAGATTTTAGAATCTTTACCTTTTCCTTCGACAATATGGGAAATAAAGTTGATCATTATTTATATAAAAACATTATTTGTTTATTTTATACAGCAATTTATTTATATCATTCATTAACTATGCATGAATGGTTCATTGGGGATTTTCACACTGAAATATGTCACTTAATATGAATATGTTTGATTAATAAGCGCATTATTTAGACACATAATGCAATTGAACTCATTTGTATTGTATCTCCTCTTGCTTTAATAAGTGAGTAATATTTGCCTTTTTTTTCTTAGTAAAACAATATTACAAGGTTAACATACTGTATGTTGTGCTTTTGTGCTTTTCCTATAAATATTTTTGCTGGGTTTAATCCATCCTTCTTTATATAGTTGTTTCAAGGATTTAGGCCTTGGCTATATAGCCAGCCTGTTGATCCTCCGGATTACTGACAGCTCAAGAGATCTATTATCATGAATCACATGAATCCAGTAGAAATTGGCATCATGTTGAGCTTAGGCACAATAGCCAGCATTTCCCGTGCTGTGTGATGTGTGTTGTGAAGTTGAAACACTTCTCTGTATGTCTTCAGCTGCTAAATCTTCAAACGCAGATTGTCTATGAAATATTTGATCCTGAAAACAGGATTAAGTTATATTATATATAGACTGATCCACCTGCGCTGCCTGTAGACACGTTTGTCAAGCGCTGTTACACGTTACAGAACTACGATATATAATATTTGCTGTGTATATAGTTCCCAGATGATCTAATATCTTGAAACACTTTTTCAAGTCTTCACACTTTGTAAAGCCTTTCCTCAGATTTACGATTAACGAACGCACAAAAAGCTTAAAGGAGGAAATGAATGAATGAGGATTTGACTGTGGATAAATCGCTGTGGAATAAGTGATAATACACACAGCAATTCTGAGATGAAAAGCACAATATAATAGTGCTCAGCTTCTGAAAGTCAGATTTTATATGCAGATTTATGAACGTAACCATATTAAGACCTACAGTATACCGTATATTGTTGTATTATGGTGCAGCGAGCAGAATAATCCAATATTTGCAGCTATATAAAGTCTGCAGTATTCTCTCCTGAGTATGAAACCATAGTAGAAAATATACAAAAATACTGTCCATAATTTGAACTTTTCTTGAGAGCTGCATAAAAAAATGTGACTACCTTAGAAATTAAATTGACTTTAATTGTCTAGTAAAATTATATTCAGAGTTATTGCTTTATTTTACAGACAAGATTTCGTTGTGTTTGTAGGTCATTTTAGCTACCAGCGGCATTATATCTACGTTTAGCCTATAGCTTACTGTGTGCATTTTAAATAAGCCACTAGACTGTAAAGCATGTAGAAAAATGAGCTGTCTCCTTTATCACCCTAGAAGGCATGCACTCCATCTAAAAGCACAGCGAGGTAAGTTCTGGGTAATTTACTCAAGTTAATTGTATACTGTATTTACTAAGCTAGCCTGCTTGCTAACGGCAGGTAAGATTAGCAACATATTCCATACATTTTCAACATATATACTGTAGCTAGGCGGCGAAACTCATTCTAGCTAATAATAAATGTTAGTTGATATTTTTAATTTATGTTGAATCCATTAGCAAACTGCATCGCATTAGTCATGCATATGACCAGCAACAATTTTATTAAGTTCAATTATTTTAAGTAATAAGTTACTTTTCACATGAAAACTTATTATTGATTTAATTTCTTCAGTTAAAGTGTTTTAAAATGTTAAAGTTTTTTTTTTGCTGGATACACTTTTAATTGAGTAAGATTCTGAAATCAGTACATTTTTCACCCCTGAGTTAAAGCTTTAGTTTAACACCATGAAACATTTGTTGACTGACAAGTTAGAGTATCAGAGACCCAGATTAATTTTAGTGAACTTAATTTAACTCAGTTATTAATGATCGTAACTGAAAGAGCTTTTTATTCATTTACGCTGTTTCGATACAGAGACGTGTGTACACGGTGAATCAACGCAAACAAGATTTGCGTGTTTCTGTGGAAACAGCAGTCAAAATCACTGCATAATAAAATGTAGTGACACCACAGTCTGCACTGCTGATTCTAGCAAATTCATTGTCATTGACATTGTCATTTAATCAACGTTCAAGGCTGCTTATAAATTACATGCATCTATTTTCTGCTGAATTTCACCTGTGTGCTTCTTAAGGTCACAGGAGCAGTTTTACTGCATTCAATTCAAGCCTCTCCATCAAAAGGTAACATTTGCCAAGTCCCAGTGCAGATTTTATCCAGGGGTTTGATTCCGAGGTGTGACTTTGTCACAGAATGAGTTATACTTAACCGTGATGTATCCTGATGTATCAGCCATTTTGTGTGTGAAGGGATACATATTCAAGGTTGAGCTGTAGTGACATATAACTAATGGTGTTATGTGTTAAGTGTATAAAACTTTCTGTATTAAGGCTAAGATAAGTTTGGAAAAGGTAGCATAAAGGTGCGTTTTCTCACGTTGTGTGTCTGTTCACTGATTGCCTGACCTTGTTTGTGCTTTACAATTATTATTGCCTTCAGGTTTGTCTGCTTTGATAGAACCCAAACCTTGCCGTCGTGCTGTCGTGCTTCACGACAAAAATTATTTTATGCAAAAATCATTTCAACCTTCGATGCGGACTGTAGACGAGTGGGGTTTTTTTCCACACAAATGTAATGCTTTTATCTTGGTTTTATTAGGCTAGATCAGTGTGATGTGCAAGTGGTACAGTAAAAAGAAAGCTCATTAAACAGCTTCAGTATTCATTCTCAGGTTTGCAGTCTATCTATGCTAATTCGGTATTCTCCGGAACATTGTCTCTAGTGAAATTGTAGAATATGAGTACAGCATCAGGTGGTCAGCATGTATTTTATATATATATATATATATATATATATATATATATATATATATATATATATATATATATATTCTGAATATCTTATGTTATTATGTATTATAAATAAATACTGATTCAGGAAGATGTATTCAGCCATGAAGACTTTCAAAAAGTATTCTGCATAGCTTTGTAAATAAATAGCTAGGTATACTGTGTGTGTGGGTAGGCAGGTGTGTGTGCGCTTCTGTCTTTAGCACTTAGAGCTCGTATTGTGGATGCTGCCAGATGGAAGTGTCAGACTTTGTGTGGCTGTGATGATTTAAGCTTCACACATACCTGCTGTTCTCCTCACTGAGCTCTTTATCACACCTCCCATCTCGTTCCCTGGTCTATAGGCTAATTACATATTTTGTAAGAAGTTAAATTATGCGTATATCTGAAACATAGTGTGCTTAAGAATTAATGATTATATTAACCAGTTGGCTAGGATTCAGAATGGTACTTTATAAAATACAACAGAATTATGCTTTGACACTACTGGGGTTATCCAACCACAGCTACGCTAAGATGAGCATTATGATAATTATTATAGACTTTAAATGATCCACTTAAAATTGTCCTATAATGTGCAAATCTTCTTCCAAGTAGCCAGCCATCAATGAGTGCCTTTGGTCATGACCAGTCACAAAAAAAAAAAATGGCAATTTGAAATGTCATTTTTCTATTTGTGTTCATTCAAAATTCCTCTTGCAGGCGATAGATTACATCTCGTCATCTTTGGAAAGCTGTATTAAGCCTCTCAATTTCAGACTTCTACATCAGAGAGTCAGTTTAGAAACCTTTTGGGACTCTTATTATCGTGAAATATTCAATATATTATATCATAAATGCAGCCTCTTTAAAAGATGTCAGTCCGAGAAGTCACTTAATATTTGCTAGATAAGCTCTCAAGGCAGCCAGTTACAATGGAGAAATCAAGTCGTGGCGTCCAGGTTAACTTTATTATTTGTTAAGTAATACAATCACAGTCACTTCAGCACATATCTGACCATCTCCTTCTGTCTTCCAGAGAACGTTCTCTGTACAATAATTGAATTATGCACTAAAGACCACAGGACACCAAGGCATTCACGATAATCGACTCTGATCTCTTCACTCTTTCCCAGATCTGGTTTATGTGTTTTTTTTCTCTGGCTCTGTTTCTCCATTTTTTTCCTCCCCATTTGCCAGGATTAAGTGTTTTGGATTGCCATGGCTCAGTGGAAATCAACTGAGACTGACACGTTGACATCAGCATTAATTGGCAATAGCAAAGCATCAGCAGGTGCAATAAGAGGCTTCCACTGGCCAGGCAGAGAGTGTGGGTGATACAACAACGGGAAGGGACGAGCAATGGGAGAATGGAGGGAGAGAGAGGGAGAGAGAGATTGAAGGTTGAATGGATAGACTGAGACTGTGAGGAAAATAATTTATTAATTCATACAGTATGTATGTTTAGAGATAAACATTGTTCAGTATTTACATTAATGTGTTAGTTAGAGGGGGTCACGGTGGCTTAGTGATTAGCACGTTCGCATCACACCTCCAGGGTTGGGGGTTCGATTCCCGCCTCCACCTTGTGTGTGTGGAGTTTGCATGTTCTCCCCGTGCCTCGGGGGTTTTCTCCGGGTACTCCGGTTTCCTCCCCCGGTCCAAAGACATGTATGGTAGGTTGATTGGCATCTCTGGAAAATTGTCCGTAGTGTGTGATTGCGTGAGTGAATGAGAGTGTGTGTGTGCCCTGCGATGGGTTGGCACTCCGTCCAGGGTGTATCCTGCCTTGATGCCCGATGACGCCTGAGATAGGCACAGGCGCCCCGTGACCCGAGGTAGTTCGTGTAAGCGGTAGAAGATGAGTGAGTGAGAGAGTGAGTGTTAGTTAGAGTGAACTCCTTTTGGAAAAATCTCCAGATCCTCCCTACAGGAAAGAGGCCCAAAGAGTGTCACATTTGTGTCCTATGCAGGTAACCCGGTGCTGATGTTGCCAGATGTCACAGTTCCATGCACTTGCTTTAGGCCCCATTCATACCTGACATTATTCTATGTCTAATAAATATATACATCTCCACTTTCAGCTAAATTTAATTAATGAAGTTGACAGAGTTGACAGCGGTGGGCAATAATGCTTATTTACTTTGTTATTTTTACAATTACTAAATACATTCTTGTAAGAGCTTGTAAGAGCAGTTTTAATGAATACACATTTTAGCTTTAAATAGTCTATTTGTAATATTAAAACCTTCATTTTACTTTTTGTCTTGATTTACTTTTACTATTTCTCTTTGAGGGTGAGCTGATTGTGACCATTATCCCAATTTTATACTCTACATGGTCTAATTATGGTGCATTGAACGATCGATCGATCGATTGAACGATCGCCATATTCAGAGGTTCCACTTTACTTGTTTATCAAATGTTTTAGTCCATGAAACTCACACTTACACTCCCTCACATGCAGAACTTTCTGTAGACAGATTCAAACTTTTATTTAAAATCTTTTTTGTAGAGTTTGTGTAGTAATAATACTCATGAGAAACTTTATAACCCATGCCTTTTATTGAGCTGTTGTGCAGGAACACGTGTCTGAATTTACTAGCTGCTATGCTTCAGTTGAGAAATCGGGATTAATCTAATACGTTTGAGTGATGTCAGCTTTAAAACAGAGAGCGTGGATTGGCAAAAGCACGGTTTCTCTGTCAAAGGAACAAAGCAGATACAGATTAGGGATGAGTACAGGGTCAGTCATCATCTTACTATCCAAAAGGGCAGACAGATAAACACTTGGAGAAAAAAAGAGACAGACAGACAGACAGACAGAAAGAGTGACAAACAGAAAGAGAGTTTTGGGGGTGCATGTTTTTTTTTTTAATTTTTTTTTTATTATCATTTATTTATTTATTTTTATAAAAGGCCATAAGGACAGAAATAACAGCAATTTCAGACAGTTTTGACCTTGTGGAAACATTTGGTTGGTACCCATTGGGCAAAAACCTTTAGCTGTATAATATATATATATATATATATATATATATATATATATATATATATATATATATATCTTGTGTGTGTCTGTGTGTTCGTGTGTTCGTGTTTAATGCAGGCTGGTAAGGTCATGACAGCACTCTACAGTAGCTGCGAAATAATTAGAAACATAGTAGAAAAGTTCTCCCCTAAATTTCAGGCAAAACAAGGAGTGAAGGTTAAGATGTAGTGAAGCCAATCCCCTTCCCCTGCAGCTCTCCCACATATAAAAGCAGGGCTGGCTATCTTTCTTTTGAAGGTCTGTTGGTTGGCAAGATTTCTATCTTGTCTATTCTTTCAGACAAATGGGAGAAAGAGCTTTTCAAAAGTTACCCTCCACACTCTGACAGATAACGGTGCTATCCAATTCCAAATAAAGATGGAAAATGTGAGCTTTCTCTCCGTTATAAGAATAGAGTGCTGGAGGCTGAGCCACATGCATTGAGAAAACAAGGGTAGATGTAATTTTCTTTAAGATGTAGTGCTCAATCTGTGGGGTTTTTTAAACTGCTTTTAAATTTAGAGTTTATTTCTCTGCAGAGGCTTAGCCAAGTTGTTTGTTTATATCTCCTATAAGTTTCAATGATCATGGCCCAATGGAAAGATGAGGGATTCTTCTTCTCAATGTTTTATTTTATTGGTTGATGGATCTGATTAGAAAGGTAACTAAACCTTTAATTGGCAGCGAAATAGGATCTTAAAAGCACAATATTACAATTTCTCATGCAGTATTTTCTTGCATTTATGCACAGATCACTTCGACCCTTATGCCCTTGACGTGCGCATGGGGAGTCTATAAGAATTTCCTAAAGCTAATAATTTTATTATGGTGACAGAGAGATTGAGAAAGAGGGTAAGAGAGAAATCTTTATAGACCCCCAGATCTCATCAGAAATTATTCTGTCACTTTATTCTCCCACAGTGAGTCATATTTTCGTGCACTATAAAATTTCATCATTCGTATTAAAAAGTAAATTGAGTTTGGAGATTACTGGGGAGAGAATCTGCAATGCCTGTCACATACATTTGGATCAGAGTAAGGTATTAAAAAAAGCCAATCAAATCTGGCTGACGCATGGAAGCTTATTGTACAGGATTTTCTTTCATTTCAATACGTTTTATCCTAAACTGCTAACATTTAGGGTTACATCAGTTTCATCATGACCGGAGTATGGATTTTCACAGGAAAGTACAACTCTGAATTTTCTATTGCTTAGTTTTAAAAGCATGACCTTGTAAGACCTGAAATAAGTTAAAACCTAGAACAAAATACACACGTATTATATATGAGGTAGGAAAAATTCAGGTTTGGTTGAATCTAACACCATATTAGTTACAGTACATATTAAGCTAGGTGGAAGCCGCTTGATGTGAAAATCCATAAAATTATCCTTCATTATATCCATACTTAGACTTTCAGATAAGCAAGCAGAGACCTGTTACATCACAACACGTCTCAAACTTTTCTTTCTTACATACTTGGCCATGGCGGACTCATGCTCCAAGCAACCGCCTGCTCTCCAGTGCTCCAGGTTTCCATCCTTCTGATGATGTTCACCTGGGTGTAATTATATATGTAGTGTTTAGCAAACTGGGGTGGCACGGTGGCTTAGTGGTTAGCACGTTCGCCTCACACCTCCAGGGTTGGGGGTTCGATTCCTGCCTCCGCCTTGTGTGTGTGGAGTTTGCATGTTCTCCCTGGGTACTTTCCTTGCATGCTTTCCTCCGGGTACTCCGGTTCCCCCCCCCCAGTCCAAAGACATGCATGGTAGGTTGATTGGCATCTCTGGAAAATTGTCTGTAGTGTGTGATTGCGTGAGTGAATGAGTGTGTGTGTGTGTGCCCTGCGATGGGTTGGCACTCCGTCCAGGGTGTATCCTGCCTTGATGCCCAATGACGCCTGAGATAGGCACAGGCTCCCCGTGACCCGAGGTAGTTCGGAGAAGCGGTAGAAAATGAATGAATGAATGTTTAGTAAACTTTATATGCACCATTGTTTCAGTTCACAGTTGCAAAGTAAATGTTCACATTACCAATCCTGTCTTTAGCTCGGTAAGCCTCCTTTTTTTTTTTTTTTTTTTTGGATATTGTGTTTTCTTTGTCCTTGACTACGATTTTTCATAGCCCAGTTGAATCTTGTTCACAGCCTATTTGACCTGTGCCTGCTTTGACCCAGTTCCGTGCCTGTCGTCTCTTAGATTGATCGCTTAGTCTAGTTTTTCCTTTGTTCTTATTTTTTGGATGTGTTCCTATTATTTTGGATTGTACCTAGTATTTTTGAATGTTTTTGAATGAATTCCTGCATTTGCATCCTAACAACAAGTGTCTGCCTTCGTGACAAGATCAGAACCAGAAAATATTGTACTCTAAATATGGAGTTAACTGATGCAAGACTTGTGAAAAGGCACAACAAGGAAGAGCTTATTTAAACACTGGCTTTTATATTCATGCTGCAGGTGAGAGCATTGTTCAGGCCAGAGAACAGTACAGATTATCACTAGTTCTGTTCAAGACTAGTTTTCTTTGCTTTTTAGGTTTTAGGTGATTTGGGAAATTCAAATCATGGAATTAAAGCAAAAAAAAAAAAATGTAAAAAACAATAATTTTCACTATCTAAAATGCTTAAAAGCTAAATGATCAGGTTTAAACTTTTCCACAGCCTGGATTTCTTGATGTCTTGCTTTTTTTTCAAAAAACATTCAGATCTCTTTACTTTTTTTTATTTATTCTCTTTACCACCTCCTCTTGTGACATATTGACACTTGAAATAGCTTAAGATTTTCTGCTTTTAGTTACTGCTTTTTGCTTTTATTGTCTGCTTTTTTTATACTTCTGCAATCTTTTTTTTTATTATTTCTTTTTTAAACTTTACCTTTCAATAAAAAACAAATAAATAAAATTATATGTAATATTTCCAAAAAGAACAATTTTTCCTACACTTCATAACAAGGATGATGTATTGATTTCGGTGCCATACTCAGCTTGAGGCACCTAGGTGTTAATAATTACTACCCAGTATTTCGCCCACTAGCACAAAGAGTTTGGAGAAGTCTATTAAATTGAATAATATGTGTTTGTGGTGCAATTTAACATTTGGATTTGTTAAGATTAAAAATCAGTAGGTTACCTCACACAGATGCTAATAGCAGGGGTACTTAAAGGAAACATTTGTCAAGGAGAGAGAAATAGCATTGATTTTCCCATTTAACAAAATATAAACTTTTTTGAAAATTGCACACACACACACACACACACAGACACACACACAGACACACACACACAGACACACACACACACACTGCCTTGATCAATTGTTAAGGTTAATGCTTAGTGCTATTTCTAGTTTTTTAAGGTTTTTTTAATTGTTATTTGGACGATTAAGGGCATAACTCTGGAAATATTCCCTTATAGGTTTAGCTAGGTTTGTGCCAGATTTGTCATAATTCTGTCAAATCCTGATCACTAAAAACTTGCCTTTTGATTAACACCTTGAATGGAACACGCGGTGGTGTGGAACACACATGGTCCACACCACCGAACCTTTCAAAACAACATGCCATCTTCACCACAGAGGTCATCTTCAGACTTTTTTTCAAGACATGCAGCTTTTCTATGTTTGCTGGAGTGTGTTTTTAAGCTGATTTCGAGCCCAAGAGTGGTCTAGAGAACCGACCTGCTTGAAAATGGTGATCTAGATCTTGTGTCCACTGAACCGCTTTGTTCTCTGCATGATAGCTAATGAAGCTATTTGCCCTCACCACTGCATGCAGAGTAATGTGATTGATTTAAATTTCACATCACTTCCTGTTTCAAGTTTCATCATGGTACTGTATGTAAAGGTTTTTTTATTTTCAATGGGGGTGAGTACTTATTGATGTATAAACCAGGATTTTACACGACCAGATTTTCACACTGTAATCAGTTCATCTCTCTAATATGAGCACTTGCACTAAGCATACTGAAAACTCTTCTTAGACTATGATTTGCCAAGCATCCATAGTGATGTACAGTATATATACAGTGTATATACAGTGCTGTTTTTCACCTCTTTAGTATTGAATAAGACAACATAGAACATGGTGCCTAGCATTTTGTAAACAAGCACAAATGTAATGTACAGACCTGATACTGTATGCAGTTTAGTATGCATTCTTAAATAAACCCCTTCTCCTTTGGGCAATGTGTGAAAAACATTCGTTCTCTGAATTTTAATAACGTGAAAGGCATGTACACAAACTGTAAAGTGTAAATAGGCTAGTGTGTCCAAGGAACATAGAGATTATAGTGGAGCTCATACACAGTCTGATATCTAAGTCTCTATGCACATTAACCTGAGATACCCGTGATGCCAGATTTCAATGTGCAATGCACATTTCTGTCAAAAAGATGTTTTAAGCTGTATAAAAGATGTCAGAAAGCCCTTACCTGCAGCCCATTTGTCCCACAAACGTGTTACAGTTTTTAAGTGTCCTATTTCCACTACACTGTCCCTTTGACATTTCTGTGTCTGTCTGTTACTATAGATAGATAACACTATGCAGTGTTTTTTAGCCTTGCACCTATAATGTTTTTAGAATGGCCCTCTAAAATTTCTGTTCATCTCTGCCTTGCCCTGAGGGTATGTATGCTATATGATGGGAATGGTGAAACCTGTCACCATCACATCTGCTTTTAACTACAGAGGGGACAGAAGCACACACCTGCGATTCTGAAGTAATGCTGCTCAAGTTGCATCTCTGTCCCTCAGGTCTAAGAGCTTTTGTCCTGTATTATTGGCAAAACTTCCCAGGAAACGAAGACTATCACTGCATCAATTGCAAGGTGACTGAGTGTCGTGGCAAAGCCCAGAAGAGCGAAGCTATCCGGAGCTGCAGAACCAGGCTCCTTTCTCATCCGGAAATTGTGACTATTGTCATTGTTTCATGAACAACATGTATCTCCAAAAAACAGCAGCTTTCCAGGAGCAAAATCATGACAGAATTTAGACGTATTTCAGCTTTGACATAAAAGTTATCTTTATAAGGTCATTGATATACATGCTTTATACAGAGCAAGTATGAACAGGCATTATTTCAAAAAATCCCAGTTAGCTTCACATGTTTCTATTTATATTCATAAGATACAACCAGCATGTTTAATACATTTGCTGTATCTTATTCTAATATTCAAAATTTATGTACTATTAAAAAAATTCAAACCAACTGTATATATATATATATATATATATATATATATATATATATATATATATATATATATATATATATATATACACAATATAATGAGAATTTAGGAAATAGTAATAATAGATGGGAAATAATAATAGATTGAAGAACTTGCTTAATTGCTTTAAAAATAGGCAAGACGGCAATGAAGGACAATGAGATACTGGAGTCAGACATAATGGTGATCAGTGATTGGTTGTTGGGAAAAGTGGTGGCAAATGATTGGTTGTTGGGAACAATGGTGATCAATTGTTTTTACCATTATATATGAAAAATTATTGACCAGGGATAATTTTCTCGTTTCACTTTACTGTATTTACCTCTCCTCAGGCTCAGACCAAATGAAATGACACATTGCCCTTCTCTTTGATTCCGTAAACTAGGGAGTAATAGACATACCTTTAGCACCAGTCCATCTCTGTATTATACGGCTTTGTCTCATGAATGTGATGGGTTACTTATGACGGCTGGGGAATGAATCCCCTGATAGAAATCGATATGTGGAACAAGAGGTGAATCAGCCTGTTAGATTTTGAGCACTGTTCAAGGTCAAGCGAGAAACACAAGTCTCATAAAACTCTGCCATTACATCGGAAACAAGACCGCACCTTACCCCTGGCTTCCTGCATCCATCTGAGCATGAAAGAGGAAAGGAGAGATGGGAAGAGGGAAGAGGATTGATGCGGAACACGTCTTAATAGTAACACAAATATCATTAAAAATATAGATTTAAATAATGCCCTCCATCTGTTAAATAATCATTTTAAAACTGTATGGAATGATGAGAGGCATGAGCTCAGGTATTAGTAAACATAATATGTTTATTTAACCTCATGGTTTCTTGGTAAAAATCTGAAGAAAAACAAACAAAAAAATATATATATCTATGTATATATATATATATACAATTTTCCAGAGATGCCAATCAACCTACCATGCATGTCTTTGGACTGAGGGAGGAAACCGGAGTACCCGGAGGAAACCCCGAGACACGGGGAGAACATGCAAACTCCACACACACAAGGTGGAGGCGGGAATCGAACCCCCAACCCTGGAGGTGTGAGGTGCTAACCACTAAGCCACCGTGCCCCCCCTATATTATAATTTCTTTTTAGAAAATAGTTTTCTTCATTAAAAAAATCATACATGGCAGGACGTTAGCAGACAAAATGACCAATCAATTAAAAGAATGATTTGCCATGAAGAAGGCTACATCAAGATGGACTTGATCAAGATGATGGACTAAGCAATCTAGGAGGGTTAGAGAAGGATATGGAAGGAACTCTTCTTAGCGTACATGACATGTTGGAGGCAGGTGAGCATGCTAGTTATTAGAACATAATTATATGATCATTCTTTCATTATTTCTGTCTTAACATACACTATTTGATACCCTTTTTTATTGTTACTCATGATAATGTAGGAATAGCGGTAAAATGTAACCAGTAAGATTTGGAAATCTTTGTACTCACCTGTGTGAGAGTTCTGCAATAGAAATGGTTTAAAAAAAAAAAAATTACACATCCAATCCAAAAGTATTGGAACGACAGTAGAAATTCATTCGTTTTTGCTGTAGACTAAAGACTCAATGAATAAGAGAGCAGATCCTTTATTTCTAGACACTTTTCCATCACATACGTAAAGAAGTTTTGTGGCTCAACTCTGTATTGCTTTGCAAATTTCAATCTGGTCTTCTTACTGCAGTTGATCGATTCGCATTTTTATGGCCTCTGTATTTCTGCTCTCTATCTTGTCTTCTTTAAACAGTGGATTGTCAAATCTTCACCCCTGCCCTGTGGTTGTTAATGGCATCATTTTGGGGCTTTTCTTCACGCTGTTTCGGTCATCAGCTGCTGTTTTTCTTTGGCTGACTTTGTTGACATCTGGTTGTTAGTACACATATATGGTTTCTTACTATTTCAGAACATTCCAGCTTATTGTATTGGCTATGTATTTTATATGTTGCTGTTCTTTTGGTTGCTCTCTGTTCAGGGTCATCTGGTCCGCTTATTTGATTTGGCACAGGTTTTATGCCAATGAAACGCTGTCTTCACAGGGAAAAAATGTCAAAAGATGCAAAATCAAACAACAGATCTAGATGTAAATATCAAGAATTTAAACAAAATACCCTGATCTATCATTGAATATTCATCTTTTGAGATCAAACCCAACTATCTTCAGAAGAAAAACAATAGCTTTGCAGGGTATATACAGGGGACAGTATATATTTTTCTTGCTGCTTTTTCTTACATTTTTATTGTTTACAATTACATTAAGATCATCACGTTGGAATAACCATTTATACGATTTTAATAGGGGGTATATCACCGTCAAAGCAACATATTGGTGTGCAGGATGTTTTCTAGCAAGCCAGAAGGAGATGACATTAACCTGCTGTGACCGCACAACTGAATAGAGGCAAAGGAAGTGAACTTGTCCTCATGCATATGCAGAAGCACACAGGCCAAAGTGTCAGCTAAGCAATCAGGACAGCTCAGCACATCGATATCGACTAAATGAGTGTTTGAACCCCCTTGACAGCAGGTAATACAGTGCAGTGGAGAAAGGGAAAAAAAAACATTACAAAGGGCTACCTACATGGTCAAACTGTAGAACATTGCTTCTTAGGTGCAATCAAACTTCTGTAGAGCTGCTTATTCAATCTGAACTGCCTTGGCACAAGTGGGCTGCTGTTATATAAAGTCAATGAAATGTCAGGGCTGGTTATAGTGCTGTGAGCATTTCACAATTGGGCCAATGGTATATTGTGCCACTGTAGAAATCAACTGTTTATCACCTTACTGTTCAGACTAAAGGCTCAGTGCAGAACAGTAGAATATTTGGTATAATGATTTGTTCTTATGCAGACATTGTTTATATATATATATATATATATATATATATATATATATATATATATATATATATATATATATATATATATATATATATGTATATTCAGTATGCATTATATGTACAGCATACTTTAGCATATGTTTTTAGTTGTCTTAAAAAGGATTACTATTACATTGAGTTTGTTCACATCATTTATAATCCGGTGAAAACTAGATGGACACAATGGAGCCATGTGTCTAATAACTTGCCTTAAGACTTATTATCTTTATTATTATTTTATCACAATAATTTTTTATTTATTTTACTTTATTATTATCATATATATATAGGATCCCAACTTTGGAGGTTGGGGTCAGAGCACAGGGTCAGCCATGAGTCAAGTCAAGTCAAGAAGCTTTTATTGTTTTATTGTCATTTCAACCATATATAGCTGACACAGTACACAGTGAAACGACACAACGTTTTTCCAGGATCATGGTGCTACATAGAACAAAGGCAGAGCTAAGGACTTAAGTAAGTTAGTCCTGGACACATAAAGTGCGACTGTGGAACCTGGTACAAACAGTGCAGGACAAAAGACAAAAATATAGTGCAGGACAAAAGACAAACAAACAAGATAATACACAAAAGCATGGCCGACCAGTGTACAAACAGCACCGCTGGAGCAGAGAGGGTTAAGGGCCTTGCTCAAGGGTCCAACAGTTGCCTTAACCACTTGAGCCACCACTGATTATAACCACACAGTTGTTCTGTTTTAACTGTTGTAACATCATGTATTATGATGATTTATGTCCCTGATTTGGACATTACCCTAGGTTTAATACTTATTTTGTGTTTACTAACAGACCACTTGAGTCACCATCATGTTGACAGCTGTGCTGAGGCGCTGTGTTTGGTAAGACTGTTGAATTAAGCCTGCTTAATCTGATTTTTTTTTTTCCCCAGAAATAAAAACACTCACTCTCACATGTTCAGCATCGTGTGGCGCTTGGCTCGGACTGCGTAGCTCGCTGAAACATCCTGCTCTGCTTGCCTTAATCTCCCAGCCCACATATGGTTATCAATTCAGCCCTACAATCAGAAACACTGACGCACATAAATCGATTTAATGGTGATGGTGACACTTTCTCAAGGCTAATTAGCAACAGTGACAAAGCCTTGCATAGAAATTAGAATGTGGCGCTAACAAGACAGTGGCACAACAACATCCAGAGAGAAAAAAAAACAAAACAGCTCATTAAAAAGTGCAGGCTATTAACCGGTGTACCATATCACGTTTAGTGTATTTGCAAGTGTTTTAGAACTTTAAGGTGGCAAACCATAGTGAGAAACTTTCAGTTTTAAGCTTTTTTATTGCCTTATAAACTATATTTATCATTAAATATGAACGTTTGTACTGTAGTACTTTCTGATGAATGTGTTAATCATGTATTTTCTATATCTTAAACCTTCTCTATAATGTGACAACAGGTGTTTTTTGTGAGTAATGGGGAAGCACAAGCAGGGATTCAGTTTAACGTGCTTGTTGCTGAGTCACTTTTTTTCTGAATCATGAATCACCTCCATGTTCATGTTCTACAGTAGATGACTCCACCTGTCAGTGAGACTCAGAGAGTTGAACTGCTTCTCAGATGCATTGACTCCTTTTTAAATCAAGTGCCTTGTGTATAGAAAGAATAATTTGTTATAAATAGACTATTGCATGGAACCTATAATGAAGATAACATCCTGTAGGTTGTGTTAAGAAAATACATTGATCGGTTTGAGATGTTTCTTTCTGTACAGTCTACTGTTATGGGTAGTAGCGAGTACAGGCAATGAAACGATTCCTCTTGCAGGGTTGGGCTAAGAAGATGGGCTAAGAAGCTTTTCAATTTTGAAGAGCCTTGATTGACGTTCTTGAGGTGGTTTTTGCACCTTGTAAAGCACACCTCAAAGAGCTGTGTCAAGCATATCGAGTACATCCCACTGGACGTAGACTTTTCCACAGACCCACGACCTGCTGGAAAGATCATGTCTCACAGTTGGCTTAGGAATATCTGTGGACTCAGGATCTAGGATCTGTTGCAAGGGATAAAGAAGTCTGGACGTTTTCACTATCAAGGAATCAGTGTTGTATAAAGTACTAGAAAGCAATACTTGAGTTAAAGTACAAGTATCGTACTAGAAAAAGACTTTGGTAGAAGTGAAAGTTACCTTTTAGAACAGTGGTCTTCACTATTTTTTTCATGTGAGCCACACTGATAGGACAAAGTCAATAGGAGAGCCACTTTCACCGCAAAGTATGCCAAGTTATTCAGACTTAAATAGCTTATATGCTTAAATACAATGTACAATATTGCAATGCAATAATTACTCGAGTTGCGGATGACGCATGCTCCCCATCAGTTACCTCTTTTGTCACTGTCACATTGCTTTGTTGCTGTTCATTTCGTGCGCGGGATTGTTTGATAAGAAATCGATCCATTTTTTAGTCCGTGTGTACAGTAAACACAAGTTGTTAACTAGCATGAAACACAAACTAGCTTCTGGCAGGCCGCCAAAAACTGGCTATTGCGGAACGCAGTGAGTCAGTGACGAGTCAAATAATATATATAAATATATATTATTATTTGTAATAGAGCACATTCGTTTTTCTATGCTTCCCTGATTGTTTTTAATGTTATTTAAATGAAAAATACATTTTAACCAAATGATCATATCATCGTATTATTTACTGCCATGCGAGCCGCATATTAAAGCATGGCGAGCCGCAGGAGGCTCGCGAGCCGCGCAGTGAGTAACACTGTTTTAGAATATTACTCAAGTAAAAGTCTTAAAGTATCTGATATTTACTGTACTTAAGTATCAAAAGTCATTTTCTGATATTTAATGTACTTAAGTATTTGAAGTAAAAGTAAAAAAGTAAAATTTCAGTGATTTTCGGTAGGCATGAGGCACTTCATCCGGTAGGAAGAATCTTTCATTCCAATGTACAGAAACATTTCTTGCAAATACGGCCACGGGTGTATAACGTTATCTTCTTCACCCTGTTCACCAAGTTCACCACTATCATCGGGGTGGTCGTCTAAGATAACGGGAGGTCCTCCAGTAAGTGCTTCCATGGCGGTTTCAGTTGTGCCTCTTCCTCCTTTAGCAACATTACGCTGAAATAGAGCATGTGGAGCGTAATGCAATCTAGGAGCAGTGATTCGCCAAACCTCCCTTATTGCAGTCACACAAATTTCTTCTGATTTTATTTTGCAGTAACGAGTAACGAAGATGCTTAGTGGAAATATAGCGGAGTAAAAGTATACATTTTATCTAGGAAATGTAGTGGTGTGAAAGTGAAAGTTGACATAAATTTAAATAGCGAAGTAAAGTACAGATACGTGAAATTTCTACTTACTGTAAGTACAGTAAGGAAGTATTTGTACTCTGTTACATTTACAACACTGAAAGGAATGAATCGTATACTGTATATCTGCAGCAAATCAGCAAAACATGCATTTTTAGCTATAACTCTAAGGTGTTCGGACTGATTTTGGAAACAAGCAAACAAAAAAAAAACAAACACATGAACACACATTCAATCTACAGTAGATGATCCTTAGAATCACCTGATGTATCACCCAGCAAAAATGTGTTGTAGAAATGTATGAAAACAGCTAGATAGTGGAGATTCATTGCACTTATTTGAACAGATTGCCAGCAAGACTGTTGGTCCCTGTTCGCTGATGCCTAGCTTTTATTACAGTATATTAAATAATGCTAGTCTTTTGGCTTGTGCTGGACTGCGACATTTGGTGAATTTGATCAAGTTGTTTATTGGAAAAAAAAAAAGAAAAACATAACCTGAGGCTTTTGGTACTTGTGTATTTTGAAGCACTGTGTGTCTGCCATGTAACTTAGTTTACAAAACCATAAGTTCCTTCTCACTTTTGAAGGCTTTTGTAACAAAAGGGCAGGGGTATGAGATATTTCAGCCAGCGTCCAGAACTCAGCACCCAAGATTTGAAACTTTTCCTCGTTTTTCTTTATTCATCGTTATTCATTTATATCCCTGATCATACCGTAGACACAAGGCCCTGCTGCTCTTTCAGTCTCGTTCATTTGCGTTCGAGTCACATCACTACAAGTTTGACCTGTCATCTACTATGCATTCCAGAGCACTGGCAGTGAATGACAATTGAATGTGGCCTTTCAAAGCATCAATCTTTCATACTACGACAGTTCAAACACATTTAAAAGGTTACGTTTGAACAAGAAAATGTATTGATTTAGCCTACGAAACATGGTCTCATTTCCTATCCTTGCCAGAGTAATGAATATCACATAAACTACAAATGAGAGGACTGTGTAAAGAGTGAGAAAGCGTTATTGATGATATTCTGTCAGTGGACTTCTGCTGGCCTCCGTGCTCAATTTGCTGCTTTGCCAAGTAAAGTGTCCGTGCCAGGTGTCTTCAGGTCATGGAGTGTATTATTGCTTCCGAAGCAGAACTTTATGAAACCGTGGCTCTCCATGGCAGACTGTATCGCCCAGCAGCACCCACTTCTGCTAATGTGTAGACCGATTATGTCAAGCTGGTGGCAAATTGCCTCGTTTAGAACATCTCTGCTTCATTATTCAGTGGGGTTGAAGTTGCTCTCAGGTGCTCAGCAGGCATGCAGTATTTGCCCAAATAGGACATGGAGGGTCGGGTTCCTGTGGGTTAGCTCTAAAAGCCATTAGGCTTCATACTTGCAATGGCGTGGATATGTACAGTATTTAATTCGGCCACAATATTGAATGAATTTACTAACAGAGAGCACGGTGTAAAGCTTCTGTTCATGTTACTTGAAGCAATTGGGCCTTTGGGTATAAATTTCAGAGCTGCAGAACTGGCTGTTCAGTATGTGCAGATTGCTTTAATAACCTTCACTGTCATTTTTGGAACATTTGGCTCTAACTGAAGAAAAAGGTTTGCTGAGAGATATCAGCACATCATGATAGGTTTTAGCTTTTTTTTTCATTTGCTTCTCAAGCACAAAGTGCTGTGCTTGAGAATATCACAGTAATAGCAGAATACAGATGAGTGACAATTTAAAGGAAAAAATATTGTAACAACGTGCCTTAGAGCCTTGAACGAAAGATTACCTCAGTATTGATGATGGAGGTGGAGAGCGCTGTCTGACTCGAGCCAGAATCTCACCTCATCATGTTGAAGCGGACTGATATCTGGTAACATTGGACGCCAGGGCATATGATTTCCGTCATTTTCATACATGCTAGAGATAATACACATCAGGATAGAAATGCTTCATCGTAGCATAAAGATGATCAGTGATGATCAAAATCTTTGTGTTGTGATAAACTAACTTAAACCAATGCATGATCCAAAAAATCCTGCCACAGCATAATATGGACAATAATTTTTACTTGAATTTCACACCTGTACAATCCATATTAAACGATATTAACTTTAATTTTTCAATGATTCATTTTCATACAGAGTTAATCTTGAGGGCTTCTTACTACCCCTACTTACTGCCTAGATAGACTTCGGACCAGAATAGAATTTGAACTGCACTGAAGTTGTTTGTGGCCTTGTGTCTATACTCACAGGTTTGGCAGTGCATCAGATCATCACTATCACTGTTTCCCTCATCATGGTCGTCGCAGCCTTGATAACAACACTAGTCCTTAAAAACTGGTAGGAAAGATTCTTTTCTAGTATAACTGTAATTAATGTCCTTTCTGTGCTTTTTGTCTGTCTCTCCCGGTCCTTGTCTCTCTATTACATTCAAACCTTAACTTGTATCAACCCAGACGTTTGTTTTTTTCGTCTGTTTCCCCTGTACATGTTAAGTGTAAAACAGACACAGGAGTTCAAGGTATGATTTTATGTTGGCTTTGTGAATTTGGTGCGTGTTTTTGTAGCTGTGCACAGTCGGGCAATGGCCGCCACACTAGCCACCAGAGGAAGATCAACCAGCAGGAAGAGAGCTGCCAGAACCTGACTGACTTCACGCCGGCACGCGTGCCCAGCAAGGTGGACATCTTCACCGCCTACAACGACAGTTTACAGTGCTCCCATGAGTGTGTGCGCACCGCTGTGCCCGTCTACACAGACGAGATGATCCAACACACACCGATTTACAAGACCACCTATAATGGGAGCAGGTGAGAGACACATCCTGTGCAGGGCACCGAAACATATTTAACAGTGCTTGAAAATCTCTTGACACATCCACACATTCTCACACACACACGCACACACACACAAACAGAAAGCAAAATAAATGCTACTTTTTCGATTGTAAATCGCTTATGTTTCTGAGGATTAAATATTAGTATATTAACCTACAGCAAGCGATCTGCTTTACCACAACGTCTGTACTTGGCGGCTGAATGCCAAGCCGTCTGATTCGACTTTTTGTATTGACACATTATATTTTTGAGATTTTATATTATTTCAGAAAAGAATAGAATAGAATAGATATAAATTTGTTATAGAGTCAAACAACTGCGTAGTTATTGTTCAATAACAGCTAAATAGTAACAGTTGTTATTGTTAATCATAAGTGAGTGCTCATGTCATTTGTTTGGTCTTGCGTAGTGTGCTTTAGTTCTCTTCTGTCAGCTAGATAACAGTGATGTCATGTAACATTGCATCAAACCCAGCTGCAGTTAAACATCATCATACATTTACGCTTATGCTTAAGTTTATGCTTAAAAACTTTAAATAACTTTGAACACAATGTGTTAGGTGGATCAGAGCGTTTTGACAGCGTATGGCATCAGTCACTTTCTTTATTATTATTTTATTTTGCTTACAAAAAGTGGACTTTACCTTTAATTCATTAAATCACAGAGTGAATTAAGATTAAAGCTCATAACCTGGGATGTTTTATTCCCTACTTCTACAGAACACTTATTAATGCCTCAAATATTATGATTTTTTTCTCCCCCGTGATTGAAAAAGTGCTTGACTGAGACCAGTTGACTTTCCTTTGCCCTTTTTTCTCCAGTGTATATTTATGTCATATTTATGTGTGCTGGTTTTGTAAAGCTAAGCTAGCTTTAACACTTCAATTAGTTGAACAGCCTTAGACACAAACACGCATTAAAGAATATTATCTTAGACTAAGCAATCAGTCTAAAGGCATGTTAAGATGTGACATTTTGAACGATGAGCAAACATTCCAGTGGGTTTGACAGTCCTATATTACATCAAGGACTTTGGACCTGTCAAATCCACTCAAAGCAGGGTGGGTAAAAGTGTCATGCACTGCATTGCAAGGAAAAGAACAGAAAAAAAAAACAGTGGGTGAAAGGTATGAAGAATTCTTGCTTCACATAATGAAACAGAACTCATTTCAGAGCCTTCTTTCCTTCACTCACTGCTCCATTCTCAGCATTTTGCCCTCGTCTGACCTGGATGGCCCGTTCACAAGGACGTTTCATTTTATTTTGTGGTGAATTGAGCAGCCAGTGTGAAACACAGCATTGGGTTTCATGCTCACCAATGCAGTCTATATTTTAGATGCACGTCTACTACCCCAAGTTCTATAAATCTGTGCAAACATTTACAAATGTAATGTTGTCAGTTCCCCTCCTCTGCCAGACTGTCCTTTCTGAATGAATGTCCTTTCCCTGCCTCACATTACATTTTATACACAGCTGGCTGTATGGTGAGAAAACTAATCTCTTACTACAGCAACTATAAAGCAATCGTATCGATTGCATAAACAGATGAGATTTAACTACTTAATTTTAACGGCTTAAACGATATCAAAAACGTCATATACAAAAAAAAAGTTTCGTTCATCATTTCTGTTAGTTATGCACTAATGCATGGATAATGCAAACTGATGGTTTTTTCTTGCTTCTACAAACAACCTAGAAAGAATGTACTGTAGAACATTAAACAATAAAACAAAAGAACATTTTCTTTTAAGACCATAGCTTTAATATATAAATGTTGTATTTAAATGTCAGCAAGTGCAACAAGGATAGTTATTAAAGCATATGTTTTTAAAGCAATATTTTGAGATGTTTACTTAGAGATCACTGTGTTTATTCCAGACCATCGCCAACTGAAAGGCAGCTAATCCCTGTGGCCTTTGTGTCGGAGAAATGGTTCGAGATCTCCTGCTAAGGGCCTTTTACTACCTGTGGTAGTAACTGCAGCTTCCTGAATTTTGGACCCTGGTATGTTCTAGGGTTTTTCAGTTGTTTTAAAATTGTAGCCAGATAAACATGTGGCTCATCACTGAATCTTGATGCTCTAAAACAGGGGATGTTTCTCTTCTGTATAACACCATGCACATTTTTTTGTGAGAGAACTACTAGCTATGGCATACACTCTTTCACTTAAACTGTAATTATGAAGACAACACAAATAGACGATATTCAGTGATTGCTTGCTTTAGAAGTAGGGTTTTACGATAGGAAAACATCCCGTAATTACACGCTATTTGTGGAACATTTCGGTTTGCGGTAATTAGTAGCTGTAATAGAATTTAATGAAACAATAGCTGTGCTGCAAAGTGCTTGTAATGTTATGTGCTAATTGTAACTTTTTCCCAATTTCCCAAATTACAGAGTCCCATTGGAACACCTTGAATTCCCAAATAAAGAAAATTTAACAAACGCCCATGCATTGCAGAAGGAAGAATTAGAACGTACACAACATTTTTGGGGATTTCCTGGACATGGAGCGAAGATGTTTATTTTTCTAAACTGATCACAGATGAGAGTTGTTCTATGGTTCCCACTTCAAATTATTTTCCATATAGACTTCTGGTCATTTAGAAACGATAAAATAGACTTAAAGTTAATATATTATATACATAAATTACTGTATGTGTAGAAGTAATGGAGGAAGATCACCGCCATAGACGTTGGAATGCTATTTCCTGATGGGATGCTTTCTGTGAAAAGGGTGAACAGACTTTTCAGAACTACGTGCCAATAACGCCAATATGTGCCATATGTACAGATGGGACGCGTCTGGGAGTTTATCGAAAAACTACAGATACAACGACGAGTCATTTCTGTGACAGTTATTCTATATCAACCCATCCTTTTTTTGTATAGAAAGTATAAATATGTATTTGAACTGTTTTGAATAGTTGAACAAAATGTGTTGCAGACGTCCAAAAATATTTATAAGGAGCACTATTTGATTTTGACTAGGTAAAAGAAACGAAATGACGAGAACCTTGGCCGACTTTTGAGTTTGAGTTTAACGTATTGTTATTAGGCCCTGTTTTAAATAGAATAGTCTTCTCTATTTTTGTATACACACACACACACACACACACACACACACACACACATTACTCAGTTGTGGTGCGTCAACTCTTGGAACTGTTAATATGATATTCAGTCAAGGGTAGGAGACATTTTTAAGACCCCCATCGTTATTATTATTGATGATTCAGTAATCATTGTTGCTGATGCTTGTTCATCTACAGAAGCCATTTTATTTGCTATGGGGTGCCATTACTTATATATGACATGTTGATATGTTGGGTGGCTATGGTCACAGTTTGTGCATTATAGCTGTACTGTCAAAAAAGCCTTAGTCATGGGTTGGTCTGATTTTTCCACAATGGTTACACAATACATTTTCAAAGTTTGTTCAAAGACTCTTTTCTTTTTTTTCTTTCTATCTCTCTTTTTTTTTTTTTTTAAAACAGACAGTGTACAGTTCTTAGTATTCTAGGGCTTAATATCAAACGAGTCCCATGCTTTATTTTTGTGCCAAGTTATTTTTGTCTGCCAAGTCAAGACGTTCGAGCTATTTTAAACAACACATTCATAACATTTATATTAATTTTTAGTGAGCTTCCAAAAGGAACATGTATGTACCAAATGCAGAAATGGCACCTGGTGTGATGCTTAAATGGTGTTTTATTTTAAACTGTACGGATCATCTGTACAGAGGGCTTGTTCAATTTTTTTGTGCTTCTTCTCAAACCTTTTTTTGGTTAAGAAATGGTAAATAAAATGTATTTACTATCCATTCAGTGGTAAGGATAGAAATGACCTATGATAACACTTTGAAATGTAAAGAAATCTAAGTGTGTGTGTGCGTGTGTGTGTGTGTGTGTGTGTGTGTGTGTGCGCTTCTGTGTATGTGTGTTGTTCATTTCACAAATCACTGCAAAAGAATACAAGGCCAAAGAAATATAAATGATGGCAATTATTTATTTCGGTAATTTTGCCTAAAAACAAACAAACAAACAAAAAAAAAATTAGAAAACAAATCCTACCTAGAAATCATTATTTGACTAGACAAAAGATCAACACAGGATTATAGTTCATAACCAATATAATAGAACAAAATGAAAGTGTGCTATGAAATGCATTACTGATTATACGATTCTTTATAGAACACCACATGGAAACAAAAGCATGTAATTAAATAAATTCATCACACTGGAAAACTTCACATATAACATATCCCACATATCTACCTCAACATATGTGGGTATTGATATTCAAAGGAATTTTACTCTATTATTCATGTCAATCCCTTGTGGGTCTCATCAAATATTCAAATTGTATATGATCTGTTTCCGTAGTTGCATAGTAAACAAGTCAATTCAACAACAAGAGAACCTAAACACTTTACTTATCGAGACTACGGCCCCAGAGCCATCTCCTCATTGGCAATTCATATATTAATTGATTTAGCTTAATTGTGTTAATGCACACTTAGCTAGCTAGCAATCGGTTATCGATGAACTAGCTAACTAGCCGGACATACTTTATTACGTTGCATTAAGTACCATATTTAGGATTTTCTGGAGTTTTTTCAATGTGGTACTTGAGAACATTCTGGAGTTTTTAGCACCCATAAACTCACCAACCCCTTTATTAGAAACACCGGTCATTCATACAAGCTTCTGGAGGCAGCACAATGCATACAGTCATGCAAATACAGGTCAAGAGTACATGTAAGACAATATAAGTAAGTTTGACTGTAGTATGTTCTCGGGGTCAAATGGACCGGATTGAATATTTCAGAAAAGATATTCACATTCTCTAAAGTTTAAAAGTAATGGTGCAAAAAAAAAAAAAAATCATTTACAGTGCCATAGCTCTGTGAGTGGAATTGCCCTTTTGGTAGTAGGATTGTTTAGAGGATAATGGACAACCATGAGATGGATGGACTACATGAGCAGAAGATCACAATGGGTTCCAATCCTCCATCTGTGGCAACAGTGGGCACAAACTCACCCAACCAAACTGTTGAAGATTAGAAAAAAAAATGTCTGGACTTTTTCCAGGCTTTAACACAGTTTTAGTGTGTCTCTGCCTCAGATTCTAGATTTTGGATGGGAAGGTATGGATTCCAATGTGGTCTTCTGCTGTTGTAGAACATCCATCTCAAAGTTTTACAAGCTTTTCTGTCAATGCTAAAGAATGATTATTAACAAGCCTTTTCCAGTCACTGGATGTTTTTTCTCCATTGGATCAGCAGTTGGTGTGGGATGTGGTAGCCTAGTGGTTAAGGTGTTGGGCTACCAATCGGAAGGTTGTGAGTTCAAATCCTACGTCCACCAAGAAGCCACTGCTGGGCCCCTGAGCAAGGCCCTTAATGCTCAGTTGTATAAAAATAAGATAAAATATAAGTTGCTCTGGATAAGTGTGTCTGCGAAATGCTGTAAATGTAGTTGTAGAAATAGTCAAACCAGCCCATCTGCTATCAATATGTATTTGCATCACTACTTTATGCATTTCACTGCTGCTATATGATGGCTGATTGAATAAGTACATGGATGTTCATAATAAAGAGGTCTGTAAGTGTATACAGTGTTGAGTTTAATGTACGTACTAATTCTCCAGACAAACACAAAGCAATAATGTGTAGTTGCAGCTGATGATGGTTTAGATATTTGATGATGGTGCCCTGTCGTATTAGGAAATAAAACAAAACCTTTTTCCCTCTACCTTTTATCCAGGCTTGAATCTGTACAGCTCTGAGATCACTGAGATTGACAATCAGTGCTGAGCTAAGGGTTACAGTTTATCCAGGCTTTTGCACTTTATAGCTTCAACAGAGTTCAGTATTTATTCGTTACAAAAGCATACAACATGGTAAACAATAAAATCGCCAGTGGTTTATTAAAATCTAGGTATTTATATAGGTACATCTGGCACAAAGGAACACTGTAACACTGGTGTGCTGCCAGTTAAAGCTTCGATGGCTCATATTCTGGTGTGGTATGAGAAGCATAATGCCTGCCTGATTGTGTGTTTTTAACACTGATTGCATCTCATGAAACAAACTGCTCAGTTATGAATAATTTATTCTATTAAAATGTCACAGCCCGTAATTTTCATTGACCTTTTCTACAGCAGGTTCCATGTGAATATGTCACAGTGGTATAGAAAAACAAGCATGCATATATTTACATACTGACATGCTTTTTTTTTAAATCATGCCTTTATTTATTTATTTATTTATTTATTTATTTATTTATTTTTATCTATTTATTTATCTCTTTATTTATGTTTTTTCTGTATATATTATTTTATACCCATGTCAAGAAAATCCTGTTGGAATTTCCGTTTATTTGATTTTCACGATCTTATTGGACTTTGTGATTTTAAATGTAATTTTAGTTTGTTCCATACGGTCTTATTTGATTTTTATAATCTTATTGGAACTCTACTTGTATTTTATTGGAAACAATGTCTTGTTATTGGAAAGAAATTTCAGATGATGCTTTGGGGGGTAAAATCCTAAAAAAAAATGTCTTTAATATTAGAGTATTTTTATTTTTATTTTATTTTATTTTTTTTATTTTTATTTTTTATATATATAATAAAAGTGTACCTTATGACATTACATTGAATTTACACATAGACCTGAACAGAAACCCCACATTTATCACATTAAAAAATCAGGATTTTATGTCTTGTCCTATAAGATAATTCCTTTTGGAATCTTTAGGAATGGTTGCAAAATATGATCAAAATATGAATCATGCCTTATGAAGTGGACAGCATGGGATTGTTAGGGTTGATACTGTATTTTTTAGTGTAATCACCACAGAGTAACTGCTTTGTAGTGGATATATCTGTGTGTGTGTGTGTGTGTGTGTGTGTTAGTTTGTAAGACACACAAATATTTCATTTTGCAGTGCAATACCTAAACAGATGTCTGCTGAGACATCACTCTCTGGAAACTGTGTTCACTCACTAATTTGCAACGGCTGACAAAAAGTTTTAGGAAATATCACATTTACAGTAGCACAGTTGGGAATCAGAGCGGAATGGAGCACTAGCACACATCATCAAGGATGTACCGATCCTTAAACGCTGAACTGGTATCTGACTGGATTTTATGTACATTTCTGATTCGATCCTCTCATGCATTTAACGTCTTGTTTTTTGTTGACTTATACCACAGCGCTATTGAATTTGCAAATCTGACAGAGCAGAAAGTTTTGAGTAATTTTCTATAACAGCAGGATCTGCCAATAGCGCTGGCTTTAAATATATATATATATAATTATATATATTTCTGTAAGGATGTGCATGTTCATGAAAGATCTTCATCATTTCCCAGTAATATGACAATTTCAGAGATTATTTATTTTTTATCTTTTTACCACAAGAGAAAGAAAGAAAGAAAGAAAGAGAGGCTTGTGAGGAAATGACTGTTTACAGTCCCTATAATGGAACTTTGATCACTTCTCTCATAGACATTCCATCAAAACTAGAACAGTTTTCGCTAAATTGTTCTCGTCTAAGAGGAATACACATTGGCGTGTGCTGTTGTAGGGAGATAATGAGCTTACACTTCATATCTGGCCTCATCACAGCACTCCATTGTTGATGATTTTTATATAACGTCATCTATCTTCAGTAACATCAAGGCAGTGCTTGTTTTTAAGCCTAACTCCGTCAGGTGTTTGATGGATTGCATACATGTGCAACGGAATCCATCAAAGTGTCACTTTATATCCATTATATGGTATTAGATTAGTATCGGGTATCATGTGATACTCTGAGCTCTGAAGTTGGATGTAGGAAAATAGACTTGCGCTTCACATCAGGCTGCAGCACACACACTCCACTGTTGATGATTTTTCCTATGAAGGTTTTCCTGTCGAGTGTTTTATTTTTTACCGGACACACAAGTATCAGATGTTATTTTGAGTTCTGAAGTAGGATTGGTGCATCCTTACACTGTACATGATCCAGTTTGAGACCTTTTCGTTGCTGTTTGCCAGCTCAACACTTAACATTTAAAGCAAAATTCCTATTTGGTACAACAAAAATGGTCTAAATAGTCAAAGCTGCCACCGTTTGCTAAGTGAACAATTACACCGAGCTATAACAGGTTCGGACTCTTTATGGAATGTCCACACACTTTACATTACTCTAGCACGAATGATTGGATTTTATTATTCAAGACAGCACCTAAGTGGATGAAAACACTGCCAAACACATCTACTTCCACGCAGTCGGTTTAATCTCCAGTCATGCCCTAACTGCTATTGGCTGCCTGCCAATGCTGAGACTTCCCACTCTCTAGATCGCAGAACGGTTCATATTTGAGATGGATGTGAAGAAAAGGTTCTGAATATCATCAACGTATTTCAGTGCTTCATCACCAAAACTATTCATTCAAGCAGTTATTGCAAAGGTGATTTTGCTATAGGTGTGTATTTTCATTCATCGTTTCAAAGTTTGTGTTTAGAGTTTATTTGTATGCTGCTTTTTATCTGATGATGTACACACTGTCAATACACTGCGAGTTTAAAGTTATTGAACACTGATCATCTGATGATATTTATATAAATACTCTAAAAGTTGAAAATAAAAGGTATAAATAGATCAAGAAATATTTATCAAATGTTTAGAGAACTGACTTTAATTTATTGGAAAATCTCGATCTAATAAACGGGGGAAAAAAGCCAGAATTGTTGCATATCACATAGTAATAATTTAAAGTTAATCCTTGGAGTGTCGATGAGTCTGTTTCTTTTTCGTTCATGAGGTTTATCCTCTGAATGCACCTGCTTTTAATAAAACACTGATATGCAGGCTCATTCGGAATCGAGAGGAACCGGTTAATAAATTCAACCACGGTTTCCTGATTTAATTGCTATGCTACATCATGTTGTTTGGTCTGAGGCAATAACAGCAACTCGCAGTAATAAAGTAGAAGAATTCCTAAGTGTTTAAAAACTTTTCAATGGCAGTGTACACGTTCCCGGAAAACAAATTCCATCACATGTTGTTGCGTATGAACAAGTTGCTTTGAAACTTTACAGTTGTTCTTACTGATTTGTTTATAAGACTGATCTTCCCTCAGAAAGCGTAGTCTCAAATACCTACATGTCCAGTACACGGTACACTGTGACGGAATCTTCCCCAAAATCATAAGCGCTCACGGCTCCGTCTGAGCAAACAATCCTAAAGTAGTACTACTGTATACTTCTGAGGCTTGAGGAATGAAGTCTTTAGCTGTTTCTTCGGATTATTCTCATGACTGAATTTTTTATCCTACTCTAACAGCACACACACACACACACACACACACACACACACACACACACACACAAAAACAGCCAGACCCAGTGTTCTCGCCATAAAACTGAGGGGAATTGTACTTTGTGCATCTTTTTTATATTTGTGTTTACTATATTGATGAGTACCTCTTTTTTTCTTTTGTACGTTCTATAAGTATAGCTCAGAAAAACACATGCACACACAGAAACTGTGTCAAAACTCAGTATGATGTACTTTTTTTTTTTTTTTTTACATTTTGGTCTCTCTCTCTTTCTTTCTCTCTCTCTCTCTTTCTGTCTCCCTCTCTTTTTTTATAGGTATTGGTAAAGTTACATTTCCAGGTGACACTGGTTTTGATTCCTCTTGTTCTTAAGCTCTCTGTGTTTTGGCCACTGTAAATGCATCTCTCACCACAGAGACTCTGTACATTTAGTAGTCTCATGTTGCTATTAATAAAATGTTCAACATTATGGGCTGTCTTTCTAAAAAAAAAAAAAAAAAAATCAAATGTTTGTAAAATGATGATGGAGTGATACTGAAAATAAAAGTTATTTAAATCAGAAATGTTGCATTTTTTTCCTAAGGTATACTGTAGCAGAGAATATTATTAAAATCAATGCATGTTTATGAGTAAAAAAAAAAAATCAACATGAGGCATGAACATATTTCCATTAAGGCACAAAGACAGGCTTTATGCATACAGTAAGCACAGGAATGGAGACTCACCGAAGAATCGATCTCAGCAATGTAAAAAGACAGTTAAAAAAGATTTGACCCAAACAAGAACTCCTGCAGGCTTGGTTAGAAAATGAGGCAGTGTTATAAATTACTAAGTTGAAGGTAAAGGACACAGTTAAAAACACAGTTAAGGTTAGCTTGAAGAGCAGGACTAAAAATAGTCTGTGTTAGAGTAAATGGTGTGGAATATGTACAGATATGGCTTACTGTAGGTTAAGCTTCTCTTAGAAAAATTCTGAATTGTCTTGTAATATTTGTTAAAATAGTTTTTAAACGGTGAGTTTGCCAAGTTCTCATTGTGCCCATGTCAGGACTCTGCCCGGACTTTGTCCATGTGCCTTTTTGTTTATGTATGGTGTTCACGTGTCTGCTCCGCCCTTGTCTTTTCCTCCCCGCCTCTGCACACCTGTCCCTCATGTCTGTTAATTATTTGTATTATTTATCTGATTGCCTTGTGCAATCCTCTGGAATCCTCTGTTGTCTTCGTCTGAGTTTTGTCTTTGTCCTGTTTCGTGTTTTTTTTAGTTAATAAAACCTGTTTCTGTTAAGCTGTCCTGCATTTGGGTCCGTTTTTATCCCGCGTACGTGACAGCCCATGTGGGTTTCCTTAAACTTTTCAGACTTATTGTAATTTCTACTTAGACATCTGAATTATGATCAGATGTTTTGGTAAATACAGTATGTTCTTGGTCTTTCCTTAGAGTTAGAAATTAGAATAAAATTGCTGTCTTTTCATGCAAAAAAGTTAGAAGTTGTTCTTTTTGTAGAAAACAGCTTGCACAAATGAAGCCAATGAGTTGGAATAACAGCTTGGCTTTAAAAAAAAAAAAAAAAAAAAAAAGGAATCAGGGGTTTATCAGTCATTAATCTATCTCACCTAATCCTAGGATGCCATGTTACAGACCACAGCTGTTATTTCATGTCAATTCTACTCTTCATAGGAGAATGGAATATGTGGAATCAAGCACAATGTGCACAAGCACATTGTCAGAGCTTTTAGAGAGAGACAGAGAGAGAGAGAGAGAGAGAGAGAGAGAGAGAGAGAAAGAGAGAGAGAATAAAAACTAGACTAGAAAACTAGAACCCGTAGCTGTCACTGTTCATTATTTCTCTGCACTCCTCCAAACCAGAGCAGGGACATGTTTTAACCCTCCAGAATAATCAGAGTGATGGAAAATTGTAAAGTGAAAGCAGCAATGGTCAATTTAAAAGCTGTATTTTCTTTCTTTCGCTATTCTCTCTATTCCCCCTCTGTCCCTATTGATCCTTAGAGTTTAGAAACCCTGGCACATGATATTAGAAGGGACCCAGACAAATTACCCTAAATACTATCTCTCTCATCATTCCCTCTCTCTAGCCCTATGCAGACACATTCCATCCTTTCATCTTCTTGTCACTAAGTAGGTAGAAGTAGGTTCAAACATCTTTATCCAGCTTTAAACTACTTTATTGTGCTTTTTAAGTCTATTCATCTTTTCACTCAAAAATATCTCACATCCACACTACATACATATTGCACCCTACAAGTACATTACATTTTTTATAATACCAGTTCAGCCACACACACACACACACACACACACACACACACACACAGACACCTCACCAGTCCGTTAATCTATTAGCTGGCATCATGCAAGCCTGGGCTCAGGTCCTTATTTTTTTATTATTGAGGAAGGCAGCAGCTGCCAAGAGCAGGAAGCCTGGCACATTCAGCATGGTGAAATTAAGCACTGGGAGCTGCCCACGAGAGCTGTCTGCCACTCACCAGCCTCTCTAATGGCTCACATGGCACACAGGCAGCTGGCAGCATCGTCTACAGCCTGTATTTCACCTGGCCTATGGAGCACTCTTGTCATCCATCAGTCCAGCAAGGATTCTGGCCTTCCACTTACATACAGACACATTCCCTTTTTCTCTTCACACTCACATTGTGTTAGAATGTTCAGCCTATCAGGATGAAAGTATATCTGTTTAAATGGGTTAGTAGTTCTTTTCATTTCAAACATTACTGACTACAGCATGTGCTAAACGTTTACTCTAAATCTACAACACAAGAACAAGCTGGAAAAATATATCTTTAATCTAGAAATATTCCTATTCACACTTAAGTATTAATTAACATTTTAAATATCTTTTTTCACTAAAAACACCTGTATTGACTAATGTCTAATGACTAAAGCACATGTGAATTTAGCAAAGAAACAAAAAATACATCATGTTCCTTTTGACCAAGTATAAATATTGGAAGTATCTTTAGTTCTGAATTATGTTAATTAAGACATGGTTCATGTTAGTCATCATGGATTTTTTTGAAGTTTTTCACATGGATAAGATAAACATTTGTTAATGCAAGCGGTGATGTGTTTGCTTGTTTTGGTTTATTACCACAGAACATAAATTAGATCAAATATTGGCTACAATTTAATGCCGAAAATGTAAGTAAGACTACAGAATTATGGAATTGCTGAATACAGTATGATTTTTCAGTAGGTGTTGATTAATTCCCAAGAAAAGTACAGGACTGTGATGATGTTTTCTCTGAGACACTACAGTGGATCCTCCAGCATCAGTGCTTTGTAACTGTCAGAGGTAAAGCTGTAACTTTACAGCAACAGGTAGGACTTCAGAAGCATCATGACGCAAAACCTTGAGGTGGAATACAAATGCAGGAGGGTTTAATAATCAAGGCAAAAAGCCACACATTGAAAACAAAAGGTAATAAATAGGAATCCAAACAAGGAAAAAAACAAACCAAATGAATCAGAATACCAAATGTGATGAAAAAAAAAACAGAACAACGAGAATCAGTCCAAAAAGTAATCTTTATCGAGATATAAACAGTCCAAGGCCAATAGGACAAAGAGTGTAAACTGAGGCAGGGCAGAAAAAATGCAACAACAAGCAAAGATTACAATTGGAACAAACCGAATGAAGCGTATAATTCATAAAGAACAAACAATAACACAGTGTATTTAAAGGGTGAGTGAGCACCAGAATAAATTGGAAACAGGTGTGTGTCATTAAAGGTCTGAGCATCGTGTGTGTGAGTGGATGAGTGTTGGCGGCTGTCAGGAGTTTGAGTCCGCGACGGTCATGTCTGGTGGCCGCAAGTTAGGGGAAGCTGTGGAGTTGTGCACTATGACAAACAGAAATCTCTGGATCAAGATGGAACAAGAGAGGCTAGTAAAGAAACGACTGTATATAACCGATACGGCATATGTTGTATTTATACAGATAAGTACTAATTCGTGGATTTACAGTATATGTGTATGGAGCTTACAAAACCAAATATTTCTTACTATTGGCTTTTTAATTCTAGGTTTTCGCAAAATTTTATCATTTCTGTTGAGTCTCTTTAAGTAAATAAAAACAGAAGGGAAAAAAAAAGCAAATACATGATGTTTGATTTGATTTAGATTTGGTTTCGATTTATAGATCATAAACTATTTGAGCACTTAAATGGGTTATTTCAAATCAGAAAATGGTTAATTATCTAAAAGTGTTCAACATTTGAATGCAACGAGAACACATGATTTGTTCGATTCTTCCTTTCGTGTACAATAATAACTAAGACCCAGTGATTGCGTTGTCATAAGAGAGGAAAAGTCATAACAGAAGAAGAAGAAGAAGAAAAAGAAAGACATAACAGTATTGGAAGCAAATTATTTGCCTCGGGCACAGTTATAGACTACGTATACATGGTATCAGCCCTATTTTTATGTATATAATACAGCCTGAAGATGTTATATCATACCTGATAAGCTTAGGCAAAGCTTACCTCACTAGTTTACTCGCAGAATTGCTGGTTCAGGTAAAATAAAGTTAAGTAGCTAATTTTAGATTCTAGCTTCATAGTCAAGTGTATAATCATTTTTAACTCATAGTTACTGATATTTTAATGTAGGAATTGTTTTGTAGGATGATTTTTTATTTAAGATAAACGCTATAATTTTATTTCTTTTTTTGTTATAATTAATTATTGTTTAAGGTATGACAGCATCCAAATTCAGCTTGTTTTTTCACATTAAATATGAACAATATATCGGACCCCAGATTTTATATCAAGTAAACTAGCCATTTCTTTATAGCTGGAGTTTTGCTCTTTATTTTCTGGTCTTAAAACACTCTCTTGGGTTTTTATTCATTATACTGTAGTCTGATGAATCAGGAAAAAAAATGAGCTTGTGGGCGCTGACTTACTTCTATACATCACGTGTGTTGACACCCGAACAGTTTATACAATAAATGGCAAATAAGAGGAACTCTTAGCTTAATAGCAATAAAATGTAGACCCTCCTCCACATATATTTAATAAAAATAAGTAAGTTTGATGTAAAGGCTTGGCGAGAAAGTGAAACAAAATGTTCTGGGCTGATGAGTTTCATCTGGAAACTCCAAAAAGTTCTTTAATGCTTACATCTCTCTCTCTCTCTCTCTCTCTCTCTCTCTCTCTCTCTCTCTCTCTCTCTGTCTTCTGTCTGTCTGTTTCTTAGTGAAGTGTGAATGTTTTTCTCACAGCATGAGGTGCCGTGATATGTTCACACGCACTTCATTCTCCTGTAAGAAATGGGCCTGGTGTCTCAATTTGTCTGTTAATTATGAGAGTAGCTGAATAACTGCCAGCCACAGCGAGAAAAAGCTGGTCAGAACTTCAAAGTATTAAGTTAGAACAAGAAACTTTGAGACCTGGAGAAAATAGAATATTAACAAAAAAAACCTTGTTAACGAGAATTATCAACCTGTTGTTTGCTGTCTGGAGGTCTATAGTAACCCTTTAAACACTGTTTACAGCTGCGGTAAGCAGAAAAGCATCTCCAAACGTACAGCATATTAAACATTATGGTGGAATGGCTAGAACAGCAGAGGACTACATTGGGTTCCACTTCTGTCATTCAAGAACAGGGATCTGATATGCAGATGCAACCAAACTGAACAGTTGACAAGGTAATTATATTTTTCTTTCTAATCTTCAATTGTAAAGTTTGGGGGAGTTTGTGCCAATGATAGCTTAAGATTATGCTCAATAGGCACTTTTACAGTACTATTTCTTGGTAGTTTCAGTGTTTAAAAAAATATCACTGATATTCTATTGAATGCCATCTAGTTAGTTAAACATACAAATATTTTTTTTGCACAAGAATTCTGGGCCTATTAAAAACCAGAGATTTTTTTTAATGTATTTAAGGCATATGATGTTCTTACAAAAGCAAATGGTTATTTCTTTTTAAAAACTGGTAATGCTAGTGTTATGCTTCATGCTAAGTAAAAGAATGGTCAAAACTGATGCTGCGTTATGTCAAATGAACATGCAGTACACTCTCTGACACTCACATTGCACAAACACTCAATAAATCATCCTTTGATTTACCTAAACACTTATACAGCTTTCCATCATTTGGCTGTACGGATATAATAAGCTGAAAACTTCCATACATCAACCACAGCAACGTTGCATTATGAAGAGACAAAGAAGAGACAGATGGGCAAACATTAATCACAACACACACACACACACACATTTTAACTTGTCCTTGTCAAAGTCTGCTTTTTGCCCTGTACTCTCAAAGCCTCTTTGTCTTTGTCTCTGGATGACTACTATTGGGTCAATAATAACGTCACTGCTATCTTTGGAAAATCAATGCTGGACTGACCTGAGCAGTGAGGTGACTGAAGTGGCAGTTTACAAGGTTTATATCAGTTATGTTGGGTCACATCACTTTATGAAATCTTTTCAAACAAACTTATAATACTTATTACAATACTAAAGCTTATTATAATGATAATAATAATAATAATAACGGCTTCTGGAACTAATCTCTTCAACGTATAGTCAGTGAATTTGAAAATTATGTTCATCTAACATTTATGTACTTTTTATTTCATTTTTTTAAATTTATTTATTAAGGGAAAACCTTATTTCACTTTTTTATACCATGCACTAATGCACTAATTCACCCCCCACCCCCAGAAAATTAGCATAAATATATGTTGAGAGTTTTAATATTCATTCATTCATTCATCTTCTACCGCTTATCCGAACTACCTCGGGTCGAGCCTGTGCCCCCGTGCATCTCAGGCTCAGGCTTTAATTTCAAGAATGACCATTCTTATTTTCATCTACTGTAAATTTCAGAACCTAGAAAATCTCATTATTTGTTTATTTTTTTCAATCTCAGCTTTGTCTTTCTTAACCGTGGCTTTTTAAAAGCCATGTAGTGACTAAGATTTAAAGTAAATTCTGCATAAAAAAAGCAATCTTTTCACTACATTTCCTGTTACTTTGTAGCCAAAATTACTAACACACATTATTGTAGGTCCAAAATGATTCAAACCTCTTGTTTGCTTATACACTGACTGTCCATTTTAACAGGAACACCTATAAACATTTATGCATTTATCCAATCTGCCAATCACATGGGAGCAGCATATTGGGAACATACAGTAGAGTGATCTCTGTAACTTTACCTGTGGCCTGGTTGATGCTGCCAGATGGAGGTTGGTTTAGATATTTGAGAAGTTACTGTTCTTCTGGGAATTATACACACACTTCTCTAGATCTCTAGAGTTTATTATGGATGAGATGTTTGATGTGAACAGTAGCTGAAACTCTTGACCTGTATTTGCATGATGTGATGCATTGTGCTACTACTCAGTGACAGGTTACTTAAATCATCCGACGTAGAAGTGTGATTATTAAGTGTCAATTTACTTTTTCATTTCCTAAAGAAAAATGAATGTACACAACTTACGCTCAAATACATCTCCTATAAATTTGACTTTGTCTGTACAAATTTGACTCGTCATGTGTTTAGGTGGTGTAGGCAGAAGATTGGGCAAGCGTGAAGGCAAATCATATTCAATTCATTTTTTGATTGAAAGCACAAATACCAGGCATGATAATGTTAAATGTATACTTGGCAAACTTACTGACTGCTTTGCTCTGACTCGCTGTAGAAGGCAGATTTTGCAGTAAATTAACAGGCAACATGAATGACAGGGCAATTAAAGACACCTCCAAGACCTGATTGATTGGATGGTGGTGGTTCTCCTCATCCATTATATCTGCTTTTCTCATCTACTGTTCTTCATATCTGCTGTTTTATAACAGTGTGAATAAAATAAGAAATGGCTGTCTGGAGCTGTGAAGATCAGGATCTCTGCTTAACAGCCTGTAATCCAATATGGCAAAGAATGCTTGCTGACTACGGTGCTGTATGTCCCCAGGCTGGTAGAATACTTTTAAAATATCAGGACTCCAATTCATCTTGGAGTTCTTGTTAGGCATTTACTGTGGCTTATGACATCTGGATATTATTATTATTATTATTATTATTATTATTATTATTATTATTATTATTATTATTTCCATTAACCAGTTATATTCTGTTGCAATGACTAACTTTTTAATAGTTCTTCTTCTTCTTCTTCTTCTTCTTCTTCTTCTTCTTCTCCTCCTCCTCCTCCTCCTCCTCCAAAACACTGGATAACAATATATTTTAAGGCTGTTTTCA
This sequence comes from Tachysurus vachellii, assembly GCF_030014155.1. NCBI lineage: Eukaryota > Metazoa > Chordata > Actinopteri > Siluriformes > Bagridae > Tachysurus > Tachysurus vachellii. Next base: position 7,804,214 of record NC_083470.1, read on the forward strand.
TAGGTCTAACTGATATAAACAAACATCAATATTTATAAAGGTAAAAGATTGTTCTATTGTGATGTCATTGTGACATACGTTTATTGACATAAGGCTGTGTTATTACACTTAATAGTCTGACCCAGTGTTAGAATGTCAAGACAGCTATTTTTTTTTTAGTTCAGTGTACGTCTAGTATGTAAGTCATGTAATGATGATATAACTGACTGGCTCTATGACTGATGTGCCATTTGTGCCCCAGTGACATTACGTTCACAAATCGAGATGCAGATGAAATATCCTTCACAGCATACTATGTGCATATTTCACATAATCCAATAAAAAAATAATATAATCCAATAAAAAAATCCAAACATTAATGAACCTATGTACAGGCTTTAGAAAACAGCATTAATTTTTCTCTCCTAGCTTTAACTACATTTCACCTTGAAAGATTACAGATTAAAATACTTATTTTAAGTTTGAGTTATTCTGTGAACCCATTTAACTCATTTAATGATTTGTTCAAAACATTCTTTTTCATACAATACAGGATAACATAAACATTATATTTTATAAACAATTTAAATCCCAGAAAGTTTGTCATCAGAATTTCCTGATAACAGTTGAAAGAAGAATTTTTTTTAAGTATTAAAGGTGGGGTCTCCATTGTTTGAAAGCCAATGTTGACATTTGAAATCACCAAATCAACAAACATGCCCCTAACCCAAATGGGTCCCACCCCTGTTTTGATAGCTCTTCCCCACACATACACCAGACAAGTATAACCCAAGTATAACCCAGACAAGTATTATGGTGGAACCTGTTGACCGAGGGTATATTTTTATCAATAAATGAACTCAATGAGTAATACTATGGCAATACAAATGTGTTTTTGTAGTACTGTGTATGGTACCGTGAAAGGTTTAGCTCCGCTTCATGCAGAAGACGTTCAGTTCTCTTCAGTGCTGGAAAGCTGATCCTATATTAACACGGGTCCTACATCTTGCCTTATCGTAAGCCTTTCTTCGCTTTCTTTCTTTGTTTTTATCCGCCATGTCAATGTTAAAACCGCTTTCTGCTAATGTTACACAAGCACACTGAACACTCTCTCCGCCCATATTGACAAGACACGCCCCTTTCTGCTCATTGGCTACACGTTAGTTTTGTTTGGCGGCCCAACGCAGTTTCCTGAAGCATTTCTCAAACAACGGAGACCCCACCTTTAAGTATTTATTTTTTAAATATTGTCATATTGTAAAAGTGCAACGTTGCTACTGGAATTATAGACTGAAAGAAAAAAGTTCATTAAAAGAAGAATTGTAAGTACTTAATTTAATAAGTCTTCACAATCACCTGGTCTTTTTTCATTCCTAACCTGTCCAATTTCAGTGATTCTGTCCCAACTATAGCCATAAACTATAGCTGCCTAAACATTTCACATGTTGTGTGTCCTGTCATGCTTTTCTGCATAGCATGGTTATACAAAGTATTTATTTGAGTTGCCATACTTCAGTCAGCTCACCTTTTTTATTTTTTTTTTCCCACACCATTCTATAACTCTCATCACTGCCATTTGGGGAAATGGGGATGTGGTAGCATAGTGGTCAAGGTGTTGGGCTACTTAACCCTCAATTGCTCAGTACTGTATATAAAAAATGAGATAAAAATGTAAGTCGCGCTGGATAAGGGCATCTGCTAAATGCTGTAAATGTAAATGTAAATCCTAGCAGATTGGTTGTCTGGTACCAACAACTATTCTGATGTTTGAGGTGAACATTAAATGAGGATCTTTACCATTATGTTATTCACTGCACTGTTGCCACATTATTGACTAATTGGATTTTCCAAAAAAAAAAAAAAAAAAAAAAAAAAATAGAATAGAACCCTTTATCTTGTCACATATACATTACAGCACAGTGAAGTTCTTTCTTTGCATATCCCAACTTTGGAGGTTGGGGACAGAGAACAGGGTCAGCCATGATACAGGACTCCTGGAGCAGGGAAGATTAAGGGCCTAGTTCAGTGGCCCAACAGTGCTTGGGTTTAAACCAAATCATTTATCCAGAGACTAACTCATCATAGATAAATTGATCCAAGGGGTAAATACACAAAAATGGAAATTCAGTAATTCACAGCATAATGCATTCAACTTGTGAGTGGTTTTTACAAGCTCAAAAGTAGTCCATGGATAAACCTTGACTCTAGAGATCTAGAGAACATTGCAATGTCATATATCTGCTTAGTGCTCACAGTCTCCTTAAAGCCATTCTGTGGTCATAAGTAGTACAGTCTCCTAAAGCCATTATGTGGTCATAAGTAGTACAGTCTCCTAAAGCCATTCTGTGGTCATAAGTAGTACAGAATGTCCTAGGGTGACATTCACCTGGTTCTTTTTACTCACAGCAATGTATTCAACATTTTTTTAATACACTCCCAGGTTTAGGTGTCATGTCAGTACGACATCAACACTGACAAAACCCATCAATATGGGTGATACCTGATGGAATAAGCACGTCTAAAAAGCCTATTTATGTCATTTGTCATGAACAGGTTCTGTAGGTGAAATGAAGGGAAGCACTGGGAATAAAATAAAGCAGGACAAAATTTTAGGTTATTACACGAGATCAAGCAGCGTGCACTTCTGGCTATATTACTACATTTGTGATCAATGGTCTGCAGCCAGAGTCCCAAGAAATCCATGTCAGAAAGTGTTTTCAGGTCATATAAGTAATATTTTTCATCACAAAGATTGTTTGTGTGTCTGTGTGTGTAAATTACACAGTCCAAGCTTTAATCAGGGGAGCACGGTGGCTTAGTGGTTAGCACGTTTGCCTCACACCTCCAGGGTTGGGGGTTCGATTCCCGCCTCCGCCTTGTGTGTGGAGTTTGCATGTTCTCCCCGTGCCTCGGGGGTTTCCTCCGGGTGCTCCGGTTTCCTCCCCCGATCCAAAGACATGCATGGTAGGTTGATTGGCATCTCTGGAAAATTGTCCGCAGTGTGTGATTGTGTGAGTGAATGAGAGTCTGTGTGTGCCCTGCGATGGGTTGGCACTCCGTCCAGGGTGTATCCTGCCTAAAATTTAAAATAATATATATCTAGCCCTATCTCTAATGAGCAAGCCGGAGGCGACGGCGGCAAGGAAAAACTCCCTGAGATGAAATGAGGAAGAAACCTTGAGAGGTACCAGACTCAGAAGGGAACCTCATCCTCATTTGGATGACACTGGACAGTAAATAATGTCAATGTAAATAATGTCCTTTCTACAGCAGTTTATAATTCTGCAACCTAGAGCTCCTGAGGAACTAATAGGTCAGAGCAAACTCTGAGTTCACCACAGACCTAACACTAATACCTTCCTGTAAAAAGCCTTCAAATGATTGCTGATAAAGACTAAGACCATACAGCTGACAGACACAACATTGGTTTAAAGAAGTCATGACAGTCTCCAGGTGGCTCCATCCACAGCAGTCACGGGTTGACCATGCAGATCAATCCCCGGCAGAGTGCATACCGGGCCACGAGACTCCAACCAGGGGTAGAACGTCTGGTTTCATGAAGTAGCTCTTTAAACAATCACAATAGGAGTCAGAGTATAAACTGTACAATATATTTGCTATATTTGTCAGATTTGTAGATCTGATCTTGACTTAATTGCGAATAAAAATTGAAACCTTTTTTAACCATTTTTTTTTGTTGTCCTTCCTTGACATAGTCTGATGTCATCCACATCCATGTATACATACATTGACTTATATTTTTGTTTTATACCGCATAGAATTTTTTGCGCAGTCTTTTCAATCTAAGTTACTGTGGGTCTGTTAAAAATGATCCAAACGCATGGGGCAGGTTATAATATTGCACATCCTGTCATTCTTGTTGGAACTGGACATAAACTGTAGCATTTAAAGACAAAGTTCAAGTTTTGATTTGTAGCAGAGATGTATATGTTGCTTTGTATGTAAAAAAAACATCATTTTATTTTAAACAATTTCTTAAATGATTTCACGAAAACTAAAATATGTTAGGTTTACCCCGCTCTCCCTTATTCGATCTATTCATCTCCTTTTGTTTCGGCTTGCTTTGTCGGCACAATCCCAACATACAATCGTCTCTAGAGCTTGTTACAAGCTACTGTTTTAATAGTTTCTATTCTCCTCCTTTTGTCTGATCGGAAAAGCTTTTGTGTTCCTCATAAAGTCTCGTTTGTTAATTCATCCTCATTTTTTTTTGCTCTACTTTATTGTAATATGGATTGTAAAATTGTTGAGGAGCTTATTTGCAGCAGCTGTATTAAACCCCAGCTACATCTCTGTTGTGCTTTTCCTAATTACCTCCCAAAGGAACACACATTCTCATAAAGGGATTTAGATGAAAATGGTACAGAAAGTCTCTCTTGGCATGCTGTTGGGCGAATGCTGACATTACTACAATCCTGCCCTCTTTCAGACACATCCTCTTCTCCAATGAGCTCTTTAAAAATGAGCTCTGATAAAGACCCAAGCACTAATGCATGCTGGCAGGGGAAAACAATATAGTCTTTAATCCTTGCCAAACTTCTTGTGTTTTATATTTGATAGAGTAACAGGCTGGTAGTACCTGAACTTGTTTCTGTCCACTGTGGGCATTCTGCATAATCTTAGCCAGGGGAAAGTGGTCACATACCCTGGCAGAATGATCCTGATCCTGGCAGAATGATACCCTCACTGTTATTGAGACTCTGAAAACAAACAATGAAATGAAGACAAAATCTCTTTGTATGAACATTCCCTTAGCTAACATTATTTATACCACCGCACAGTTAGCTTCTCGATTCCGATTGAAGTCTATTCTGTCAGAAGTTTTCATGACGGTGGCTCTGGCTCACAGTACTTCTGGCAGCAAGACAAACAATTTTATATTAATGCACTAGTTCTATCATGTTTTCATCTCTGTGGTAACTAATTCAGAAGGACGTGTGTCAGTCAACAAGTTTTCTTTCATAGAATAGATTTTATAGCCTATGAAATCTAGTTTATTTATTTAGAATTATCTAGAGATAATTTATAATCATCTAGAGATCTACCAGCTCCAGTTGGAATCAGCGATACTATTGAGGAGATGTGAACTCCATGTGATCTTTTGTATCAATACAACATTTGTCAGACTGTATATTTATAATCACACCCTCTGGTGTCACCCATATGATGATGAGGTTCCCCATTGAATCTGGTTCCTCTCAAGGTTTCTTCCTTTATCATCTAAGGGAGTTTTTCCTTACTACTGTTGCCTGAGTCACCTCAGACTTGTTCATTGGGGATAAATACAAACACATTTAAATATTTCTAATATTAATCTTGAATTTTGTATTTTATTAATATTTATATTAACCTTTTGTTCTATGTTTATGTTCTGTAAAGCTGTTTTAAAAAATTAAAGAATCTAATAGGTCAATAGACTTGGTGTTAAGTCTGGTGGGATGTGTTGGCTTAGTGATCAAGGTGTTGGCCTACTGAATGGGAGGTTGTGAATTTGACTCCCAGGTCCACCAACCTGCCACTGCTGGGCCCCTGTGTAAGGCCCTTAATTCTCAGTTGCTCTTTATAAGGGTGTCTGCCAAGAAGTATGATCTATACTAAGAAGTATGATCATTATCATACTTTTTTCAGTATGTCTATATTTCAAATTTTGTCTATTATGACTTAAAAAAAATACTAAAACTATTACTATTAAAAAACAAATGAAAAAAAAATCAATAAAAACAGGATATACAGTACATTGAGTTCAGTATGAATGTGGAGTAGCATATGGTACATGTAACGAAAAACCCTTTCCAGTTCATTAAATTGTTTAACCATTCAACCACAAACTCATTGACACTCTCAAAGTCTCACTCACTGACAATCACAGACACCAGATTTCCATGCTCTGTCACACAGAGATGTGCTAGCTTATGTGACAGCGTTAAGTAGCTAGGTGTTGTTTTCTCATTTTGGTGTCTAAGCATGATCGTAGTGGTGTGAAATATTTCCCCTGTAAAGCATACGGGGGTGGCTATCCTAAACACACAGTCTAAGCCAGGTCTAAAAATGGATTTTCAATGGGAAACCCCTAGTGAGAGTGTAATTTGGACAAAAACTGCATCCAAAAAAAAAGTAAATATTACGGCATGTATGAGGAATTTGTGGACATTTACTACACCAGTGCAGTTCCGTTTATATATATTATATATATATGCTGACACTATTATTGTTTCATAAGCTATATTTCAATAGAGTGTGGACTACCTGAAACACTTAAAGTGTTACAGTGAGCAGAAAAAAAAGAGAAATTGGGTATGACCCAAAAGATTAATCTACCCTTTATAGATTCACTCATCAAAATGGATTTATTTATTTATTTATTTATTTATTTATTTTGGTGGTGCAAGCCAGCCATTGCTTCCATGGCATATTATTTGTGAAAAGTGCTGCGGGCCAACATTAGTAAATGCATGGTGACAGTAGAGGTAACCTTGAGCAGGCAAGAGAACCTGGGGGCCGTATGTCTTCATTTACCCGAGTATCTGCAGATGGCAGGGCAACAGAGAGAGACAGAGAGAAAGGGAAAGTTATTTTCTGTGTCTGACTCGTGGGGAAAAGAAAAGGCTAATGATATAGGCAATTTTGATTGTTACCTCCCTTCTGGAATAAGGCCCATCTCTGGGTCTGAATGTGTGTGTGTGTGTGTGTGTGTGTGTGTGTGTGTGTGTGTGTGTGTGTGTGGTAAAGGGCAAGGGGTGGTCTCCGGGCTCACTCCTCTGAACCCAGATGTTTCATTACTGGCTAGATTATGGGCACACTGGTCAACCATGATGAATGTGCCATGGAAGGCTATAAATAGCATGGCATAAAAAAGAAGTGGGCCAGTCAGCTTTCAAAATGGAACAACATAAGCAATTTTACAGAGTGTCAATTCATTCAGCATTTATTATAACAACACCAAGAGAACTGGGCACGGTCATCCAAAAAGCCAACAATACATTGCTACCTAATAACATACCTTGGTTCATAAATGTCAGCTCTAGCTGCTCGTTGTTTCCAAAAAAGTTTGCCTTATTGACCTTTTTACTAGATGTGAAAAAATCTGTAATGTTTCATTAAGTTACACTGAATCCTGTCAGCATTTTGTAAAACCTTTCAGGTTGGAAATATGATACAAGCTTTTCATGACAAATGACATAAACCTGTATAAATATCCATATAAAGAATACATTTACTCAAATAGTACTGATGTTCTGTTGCCATATATTTGTGTTAAGAGACTTTCCAAGCTGAAGTCATGACAGATTTTGAAGATCAATGTAATTGTATTATTCAGCCATGTAATGCTAATGAAATGCCACTTCTATGAATATGTATGACATGACAGTATATTTGACAGAATCTTTTATATTTACAAGTTCACTCTTTATCGTATAAGTAATAAGTATGAACAAACTATATGTGGATGCCTGAGCTTGATGATTTCCCTAACAATTGGCAAAGCGTTGAAGGCACATGATTGTGTAGAGCAGGAGCGTCCAATCTTATCCAGAAAGGGCCTGTGGGTGCAGGTTTTTATTCCAATCAAGCAGGAGACACAAAGTATTTCACCTGTTTAATCAGTTGATCTTGGCTTTCAGTAGACTCAGGTGTGGCTTCTGCAATCTTCATCTACAGGCCCTTTGGTGACATGGTTGGACACCCCTGGACAAGAATGTTTGCTTTAGCATTACAGTTTATTTTCATTGGAACAAAGGTGTTAACCCCAAACCTGTTCCAGCATGACAGTACCTCTATGCACAAAGCATGGTCCATAAGGCCAGGAGACTATATCTATATAGAACAAAAAGTGCATGTGTGTCTGTTGGCCAGACTATTTTGCAGATAACCAAACGTATTCTGCTCTACAAACTCAAGTAAATATGTCAGCGACTGCCATATATAACGTATCAATAAAACTCTTAACTGTAGAAATACACAAATAATAATAACTAATACTGCATATCACAGTATACAACAGAAACCTTGTTTATATGTTTATATCATTTGTTTCCTATATTGCATCTGTTCAGGTCATATGTCAAGTGCCAAGTGAATATCATGTTAACACATTACTATGTTATTAGCTGCTAGAAATCTATTTGCTATTGATGAAAAGTTCTAGCAATTCTTTGCAAGCTCTTCACTGATGGAGTCACAGCTTGTGTTCAACTTACAACCTCTGCTATAAAGTTATAATATTGTGACAAGCACATAATGCTTAAAATAAAATATATACATGATGTAAAAACGACTGGCACCGTGCCAGCACTCAACCTTTAACTAACTGCATCATTGAGGCATGTCATAAGCAGTTTTGAAACCTATATAGTCCTAGTATAATTACTAACATCAAACTGAACTGCTGTCAAACTATTTAGCTGATACGACTGATCCCAGAACAGCTGGATACGGGACTAAATTGCAGCACAACACAGTGGGAAGGAGAGACAGAAAGAAAGGAGAAATAGTGAGTGATTGCTTTATGGAGCATATCAATGGCTCCCTTTTCAGACCATCAGACACCCAATTACCCTGCTACCCTGCCATCACAGTTATGATGTGCAGTGGCACCACTGAAAAGAACAAGTCACCCTGTATCCCTGACCACATGCACATTAAAGCTTAAGAGCATGGTTACAACCTCCTACAAAGTCTTTTCATTTACTCTAATACGTCATCCAGGCACACAGAACAATGAACTGGTTTTAATATCAGCCACTGGCATGTTAATAATAAGAATAAAATGGTTTAGCTGAATTGAGATTTTTTATTTTTTTTTTTTATTTAAAAAAGGAAAAAAGCAAGACGTCACAGCAAACAAAATGAATGGCTGTGGCCTTATTCAGGCTGTCCAAATATATTTTGCCATCCTCCATGAAATACGGTGAGAGGCCACTGAACAGAGAAGGACAGGGGAAGAACTTGGAGCTTTATTGAAGGAAATGACACTCAGGAGTGATGTAAAAGAGAAATACAGCCAACAAATCACAGCTACCTAATCCATCTGGACAGAAGCTAATGGCTTGACACTGAGCCCAGGTGAGTTTAATCAGGGGGATTCACTGTCAAGCTCAGACATTTGATGATAGACCTATTCAGCTCCTGCCATGGCTTCAGCCCATCTCCAAATCAGAGCAGAACCTCCACTGGGAGCTCGAGTCGAGAGACTGGGGGATGTTTGGGCTCCAATCAATGACTATCTGAAAGAAAAAGCTGCTGAGTTCTCAGACTGTGCCACAAACTAGCTGATCTTTTCACAGCTGATGGTAAACAGTCTAAACACCTGGGAGATTTGTATCCTGAGTATTCTGTGGAGGTTATTAGATCAGGAATAAGAACATGACATGATGGGATGTGCTGTTAAAGAAAAATAATCCACAGTGTTTCATAGCCAGATTGTTTTCTTGTAATGTTTTATTCCTTTTATACCACATCATTTTGCCAGGTTTTGCATTTTAATGGTTTATAGTAACAATTAACTTTATGACTAGTTAGAACCAGTTATTGCTTACATTATGGCCATCCCCTTTACCATAATTAACCGTAAAGTTATTACAAGAAAAAAATCGCGTCATGTTACCAAGAAACCAGAAAGCATAGTCTTTTTTTTTTTTTTTTTGTGGCTGAAAACTTGTTGACACTGGAGGCAACTTTAATAAAGCTTATATCAATGTCTGATTTAAAATTTTACAATATCAGTGATATACATACATTTTTCATTGTTAAATAACAACCTTATTTATTATTTTTTTGAATCTTCAATTTCCTGCCTCATTTTATCCCAGACCTGCAGCAAATAAAACATGGCTGCAAGTGTCCAATAATTGGATTTTTATTCTGCCAGTGCACTAATGGAAAAAATGGTTAATTTATTTATTATTAGGCTTAAAATTTGTCCAAACTCAACCATACAAACACACATGAATGAGCTGTTACTATGGTTACAATTATAACAAGCTAGAAGAAACCAAAGATTTCTGTAGACAGACAGAACGACTGTCAGAACAGCTAGTACAGGAAATGTATACAGCACCGTGGTACAATTTGGTGTGTGTGGAATTGAAATTTATATCTTGGATATTTTAAACAAATTACCTTTAATGTGTGTTTGTGTTGGAAATTTATTGAATCTGAAGTCATATCTGGAATACGTTTTTGTATAACTGTATGTTCAAAGTGCATAGCTCATTCCTGTGCCCATTTTCATCTGTAAAATGAACTAGTTGTCAAAGCAGCATGATTGATAGGCACTAAAACTGTCATGACATGCGTCTCTGTGGGATTTAGTGTGGATGACTACAGCAACATGCACAACCATCATGCATAATCTGAGGAGACATGTATGGATGCCACCATATGCCTGCTACTTTTATTTATTTAAAGCTGGGACATTACATGTTCATCTTATTCCCTAGCAGCACACTGTAGCGTTTCTGTTGATAATATGAAGGATATGAGTTATAACGGGCGAATGCTTGATTAGAGCAGTGGTTCTGTAACATAAATAGAAGCTTTCAAGATATAAATCAATCCATCAGTTTAATTAATTAGTTTCTGCCTACAGATACAGCGTTATAAACTACAGTCTATGTAAGTGTTGTCTTGTAGGCATTTTAACAAATGACCTTAACCTGAATGTCAATGTTTTTGTTTTTTATTTCCTGTCATTCTAAGCTCCTTTAATGTATACTTAAAAAAAAGCTATCATTTAAAGTCAGCCATCTTAGAACGAGGCCCAGACAGAACTGATGTTTTTGTTCAGTAAGCAGTTTTGCCTGTCTATATCTTTTTTTAAGGCATAGTATTGTATAATCTTTGATAAGGCTTTTTCCTTGATGTTCACACAATCATTTATATATCTGAGACATATAAATGAGTAAAGCATAATGATACGTCTCTCTTTTTTTCCCCCCAGTTTTATTAAACAGCAAAAGGGAGTGCTCTTGCTCCCTTTTGCATGTAGATTCCCACTCCATCTGTTCAAGTAATGGATCTGGCAACCCTCTTTACATCACTGAAGTCCCAAATGTGCCTTCAAATACACAACAGCTGCCAGATTGTCTTCCTTTTAAAGCCTAGAAACACAGAGCTGTAACCTTGTGAACTACTTCAAAACATGCCAGATGAGTTAGCGAGTAATTTGTGACAACTTAATTCGTGGGTCATTGTTACTGACACTGAGAGTGAATATTAGGAAAGACTACAGCAGGACTAGGTCAACTTTAATCACAGAGGAATGGGTTCTGTAAGAACTGACAGATCCTTCTCTTTGCCACTTTTGACAGCACACAGTAAAAGCAAAGCGACTCAAGTGGAAAACAAGAAAACAGGAACAAACCACTGCCCTCCAGATACACTGTAATTATAGATATTCATGTATCTTGAAATGTTCCACATTTTGTAGTGTTACAACCCACTAAATTATTTGCATTAATTAGGATAATGTACTGTACGGTGGCTGAGAAGTGCAAAACACATTAACAAATCCGAAAACAAAACAACAAATGCAAAAACAAAACAACACATCCAAATACACATTAACAAATCCGAATACACATCCGAACACACATTCACAAATCCAAATACAAATTAACAAATCCAAATACACATTAACAAATCCGAACACACATTATCAAATCCGAGAACAAATTAACAAATCCGAGAACACATTAACAAATCCGAGAACAAATTAACAAATCCGAGAACACATTAACAAATCCGAGAACACATTAACAAATCCGAGAACACATTAACAAATCCGAGAACACATTAACAAATCCGAGAACAAATTAACAAATCCGAGAACACATTAACAAATCCGAGAACACATTAACAAATCCGAGAACACATTAACAATTCCGAGAACACATTAACAAATCCGAGAACAAATTAACAAATCCGAGAACACATTAACAAATCCGAGAACACATTAACAAATCCGAGAACACATTAACAAATCCGAGAACACATTAACAAATCCAAGAACACATTAACAAGTCCGAGAACACATTAACAAATCCGAGAACACATGAACAAATCCGAAAACACAACGACAAGTCAGACAACCCGGATACGGTAGGTATCGTTTGTGAATGGAAACTTACCGATCATCAGGCAAGACACCTTTCATTCAAGATATACAGGTATGGAATCTTATGTGTAATGTGTAAAGTTCATTCATTCATCTTCTACCGCTTATCTGAAATACCTCGGGTCACGGGGAGCCTGTGCCTATCTCAGGCGTCATCGGGCATCAAGACAGGATACACCCTGGACAGAGTGTCAACCCATTGCAGGGCACACACACTCAGGGCCCCCATGTGTAAAGTTCTCCGTTTAAATATAAGAAAATAACAGAATTAACCCACAGTAATTCACAGTAAGGACAATACATTTTGTACACTTTTACACACATTCCAACTTTTCCCTGCGGCAGACTGTTGTACTGCCTGTATACCTTGAGTGACAGGTGTCTTGTCCAATAATCGGTACATGTTCCAATTACAAACTATAACTACCTTTTCCGTTGATTGTCTGAATTGTCTTTGTGTTTTCGGATTTGTTAATTTGTTTTCGGAATTGTTAGTGTGTTCTCGCATTTGTTGTTTTGTTTTCGGATTTGTTTTGCACTTCTCGGCCACCGTAATAATGTCTTGAATGTACAGAAAAAAAAATCAGAATGTTGGAAAATCATTACACTTATAGATATAACAAACTTTTATATTTACAAATAGCATACATATAGTTGTAATTGCATACTGTAAGTATTGACACACTTCTTGCTCTGAAGTCCATACATTATTCTGTTATTTTTGTCCTAACTTATGTCCTACTTTGTCCTAACACCTCCCAACTGATGTGTCTTCGTTTATGGATATGTTTATCGTTTTTCTGAAACGATAAATCGTCTGCATTAAGAAATGATATATTTAGTTGAATGGTGTAATTAAAGTGTCGCCTGATTTCAGTGTGAATTCAATTTAAATCTGGTTCCTGAACACCCCAGAGTTTGTTCGAGAATAAAGCTAGCAAAAATACAACAATACAATTGCTATTGAAGAGGTTCTCAAATAGGTCCTAGACAAAGTTTTAGATATCAAATATCAATTACAGTCTTGTTTATTACTGTGAACATTCCATAGATCACCATTAAATCCATTGTTTGGGGAAGTGATGGCTCAAGTGGTCCCCTGACCAAGGCCGTCAACCCTTTCTGCTCCAGGGGCACTGCATCATAGCTGACCCTACACTCTAACCCCAAATTTCAAAGTTGGGATATGGAAACGAAGAAGCATTTCACTGTGCTGTATTGTATATGTGACAAAATGCTTCTATTTAAAAGATTCAATATAAAAAGAACTTTTACTTCATTGTAATGTAAACAGTGCATAATCAATACATTTAATGTCAAAGTCCATTTCAGTTTCAGCGGAGAAAAAGTTCAAAGTCAGTAAATATTTACACAATGCCATATTAATAATGTACTTTTTTGCTTTATAATCCACTAATGAAAAGTCAATAGTGTAATGATTCATTTGAATGTCGTTACATTCTGACCTTAAGCAAATTAAAAGATGAATAAACACTGTCTTTGATGCAAAAATTGGCACCATCAGCTCAAGTAGTCAAATGTGACTCATGAATCAAATAAAATGAAACCCCAGGATTGAGCAGGCTTGTGTCTGCATGGGTAAAGTTAAACTGAATTCAGAAAGCTTCATTAAACCCTGGCTGAAACCGCAACTTCAGATCTGTCTGAGTGAACTGGAGTGTGTGTAACAATCAAAAAGAGTGTGTGGCAATCAAACAAGAGAGACAATCAAAATCTGTGATTATGTCTTTCAGAGTTGTGACAGGCCTCCATGGTTGCTGAACACTTTCTGGAAAAGGGTTGAAACTGATTGGGGAGATCACAAGAAGAGTCAAAAGCTAACAAGTGGCATAAAGAGGATTTGGAAATTTACTGGGACATTTTATTTATTTATTTATTTATTTATTTATTTATTTATTTATTTATTCATTTATTACAAAAATCTGAATTATCTCTGTCTATTTGTATAATATGAGGTTCATATGGCACTTGTTAAAGAGAAGAAAAGCACCAAATTTTTTCCCTAAAATGTAAAAGCATTACTACTATATACAGTATGCCTGCCTGAAATTACATAAAAACTTAGTTACCTTGACAATGGTTTTGTATATTATATATTAAAGAGAGAGAGAGAGAGAGAGAGAGAGAGATGAGATGCTTTATTTTGACCCCTATGTTATGGAAAAAGAAGTTGTGTTGCAGTAATAATGGTAATTACTCCGTAATTTACAAAAATACCTGCAGACCTCATCTTAGAGCATTTCAGAGCATATAGACGATATGCAGTCATCACTGACTTTCCCTAAAAAGGTTTTCCAATTCTATATATTTCCCAGACGGGGGGGTGTAGTGTGTCTCTCTATGTGTAAAGATCAACTAATCAGAAAATGTTGTAACACTCACTCACTCACTCACTCACTCATTTTCTACCGCTTATCCGAACTACCTCGGGTCAGGGGGAGAGGTGCCTATCTCAGGCATCATAGGGCATCAAGGCAGGATACACCCTGGACGGAGTGCCAACCCATCGCAGGGCACACACACACTCTCATTCACTCACACAATCACACACTACGGACAATTTTTCAGAGATGCCAATCAACCTACCATGCATGTCTTTGGACCGGGGGAGGAAACCGGAGTACCCGGAGGAAACCCCCGAGGCACAGGGAGAACATGCAAACTCCACACACACAAGGCGGAGGCAGGAATCGAATCCCCAACCCTGGAGGTGTGAGGCGAACGTGCTAACCACTAAGCCACCGTGCCCCCATGTTGTAACAATACATCACAAAACATTTGAAGTGGACACCAGGGAAAACCCATTTAAAAAAAGAAATTGCACAATATATCAATACTGTATACAGATTATGTCCTTTAATACTAACATAACTATACATGTGCTTTCACAAGTAGTATAGTTCTGTACAGTCCTTCATTTTTATTGCACATCTCTCTGACGTTTCTCTTACAGTTTCAGACTTTCTATCAAAAATCATTCTTCACATATCTCTCATACAATGGACTGGGTTTATTCATGCCTCAAGTGAGGGCCAGAGTCCAGGTCAACTGTGCCCTTAAAGAGGGAGAAGCTTTAACTGAAGATAAAAGAAATGAATGAGTGCACGGGTGAATGAGTGAGAGAGATAAGAGAAAGCCATGGTCACTAATAATATATATGCTTTTAAGGAATACCTCACACCAACACACACACACACACACACACACACACACACACACACACACACACACACACACACACACACACACACACACACACACACACATGCCTTTACTATCCTTGTGAGAACCTTCCACTGACATAATGTTACTAAATATTTCATCTACACCTAAACTCTATCATTAATCTAAAAAAACAATTGAAACATTTTGAGGGATTTTTTACTTTAAAATAAAAGCTGCAGGTTTTGATAAATAGCAAGCTATATTGTCCCCACTATAATATAAAAACCTACCCAAAGTGTTCTATAGGTGCTCCTGTATGGCAGGGTTTATCCTCTGGAGCAATTCTAAGCATGTATCTACAGAGGCACAAACATTATTGTCATGGCCATAAACCATTCAAGCTGAGTAGTTCTGCTGGCAAAGTGTAAATATGATCCCTAAGCAACAGCATCCATTCCTGAGCCTTAAATAGTTCTTGAAGTATAATATATTGTCATTTGGAATGTAGAAAGTTGATAAATACAAAATTATCCAACACTTATCTGATTGAATAATAGTAAGAGTAAAGTTTTTCAGCTGAAGAGGTCTTTGGAGAGAATCTAGAATCCATTGACTCTATGTAGTACCAGCTCAGCAATATTGTTGTACCTGCTGTATAAATTATTAATGTATATATATTATGTACTTACCTTAATTCAAGCCAAGGTTGACATATTGGCTCCTCATTGATATTTCTGCTAAATCAGTGCTGAGTGTGTGTCTGCAGTCTCAGCAATGACAGCAAAGGCACAGTGAATGCTGCTTTATGGAAAGCTAGCAAATTAAAATTCTGATATATGCTGTTTGTGGATTGACCAATAAATACAGTCTAAACCTAACCTTTGATTGATGATGCTCTGACACTTCTGATGATATCTGAGAAAAAGATAAGTCCAATGTACTAGCATGTCTATTTTTTATACTGGCTTCATCTAATTTTCTACTCTTCGGATTATTCTAGTTCAATCTATTCACCCACACGTTATATACTGTATTTTGGCCTTGTTATTTTGTTGCACTCACTTGAGATCATTTCTAATAATAAAACCCTGCTTTTGCTTCCAAGTATTTCATTTAAAATTAACCTGGAGGTATTAACATTCACCTCTAGGTTTACTTACCAATATTTGGATATTTATGTCGGGTTGAAATTCCAAGTTACAAAAGCAGTGTATTTAACTAATATACTTAACAAATATACAAGTATATATACTTAACGAATTCTGCAGCTTAAATGTTTTCACCTTTTTTGAGAATGAAGTGCTAATCAGATTCTCAGAAACTAACTCTGGGTGACAAAACACATCATATATTCCACAAGAAAAAGACTGTGGCTTTTTCTCCTGCAGCTTAATTATTAAACACAGTGAATTCATCTGGCACAAGTACAAAAGAACAGTGCAAGAAAACATCTGCTATGTTGTTCAAGTCCTACTTTTAGATTCCTTCGCTTTTATCATACATCAAAAGTTTAACATTTGTGCAATATTCATTTCAAATAATCTCAGTAACTACAGTACCAGTGAAATATCAATCAAGTTTGCAATATAAACATATTAGAAAACATGAAACAAATGCTGATATAAAAGTTTCTCTTTGGTTCTGATCAAATTGACTAATTGAGATGAAGCAAATCTGTAAAATCGTGCGCAGAGGTTGTCAGTAAGGAATATATCCACAATACATTCCCTACTCTTGCATTATACATCAATTTTTTTCTCGTTTGTGCAATAATAATTCACAATAAACTCAAAAAACACCACTTGTGTACTAATATGGTTTGCATTATGAAACATGAGGAAATTTGGACCTTTCAGACAAAGGTTTTATTTCTAAAATGTGCGCAGACATTCAATTGGTAATCAGCATGGCTATATAATGGAAGGTTATATATGTTATGAGGGGGCACGGTGGCTTAGTGGTTAGCACGTTCGTCTAACACCTCCAGGGTTGGGGGTTCGATTCCCGCCTCCGCCTTGTGTGTGTGGAGTTTGCATGTTCTCCCCATGCCTCGGGGGTTTCCTCCGGGTACTCCGGTTTCCTCCCCCGGTCCAAAGACATGCATGGTAGGTTGATTGGCATCTCTGGAAAATTGTCCGTAGTGTGTGATTGCGTGAGTGTGTGTGTGCCCTGTGATGGGTTGGCACTCTGTCCAGGGTGTATCCTGCCTTGATGCCCTATGATGCCTGAGATAGGCACAGGCTCCACATGACCTGAGAATAGTTCGGATAAGTGGTAGAAAATGAGTGAGTGAGTGAGTGAGTGAGTATATATGTTATGGTGGTTCTACGACTGAACACATTCAAACATTTTCTGTGCAAGTTCCTATAGAAAAATTGTCTAATGACCAGGATCTCATGCAGGTAACTCATATGACTTTAGTGATGGCTGGCAAAAAGCTGTTTTAACTAAACTATTTGTTCTGTATTTTTATATTTATATATTTAAAAATGGATTAATTTATGTGCTCCAAGCAGTAAACCATTACTCTGTTCCCACTGCATCAGTGCCCTGGGACAGCAGCTCTTATCTGATGGGTAGTGGGCCTGGAGGATCCTTCATAAATAGCAACAGAATGTGGAACCATGGTCATTAGACCACTATGGGGTTTGCATTGGTTGCCTGGTCTGTTAATTGCACGGAATTGCATCATCTATATCAGTGACAGCACTGGAAAGAAATGCAATAGCTTTGGCCAATCATGTGACAGCACAAATTGGTTCAAGAACTAGATCAGTGAGTGAGTTCCAGTTTCACTGAACCACCTTCTTGTTACAAGGCAGAGCCTCTGCTGTTTCATTGTATTGGTCCAATTCCAGAGCTTGATTGCCGACTAGCCCCACTGTTTGGCTGACCTAAAATACCATTGTGGTGTTGTTCCACAGTAATACATGCAACCCTTTTAAGATGTTCCAGTTGAAAATATTCCAGTACTAGACACAGAACACCCCCCCACCCAAACACACACACACAGAAGATTGGGTTTCTATTTACTTTGTGAGTTTTTTCTCTTCAGTTTTAGTGGCTTTTTTAATATGGTCAAGATTTTCCAAGACTAGCTGCTAATGTTATCCTTAAAATAACAAATATATTGCAACAAATAAATATACACCAGCATGTGTTAATGAGGATTGCTAAGCTTATATCCAAGTAAGATAGTTACTATCTCAAATAGTTCAGTCCATCCAGTCCTTCCATAACACAACAGCAATTCTGAGCTATCAGCAGTCCTCTGGTATAAATGAGAAAAGCTCCCACCATTTGAGGCATGATTCTTTAGATGTGCAAATTTTCAGTTTATGGTATACATTCCATACCTTCCATTTCAATGTGCTTTTCAATGAGTCAGCTGATATGCTAACTTTTTGCTTCTCGGCTAAAATAAGTTTCTAGAAGGAACTAATTCATGAATAATGCACTTTATCACTTAAATTCTACTGCAGAATTTCCGCGTGAAACCTGCTGTGTTTTGCAAAATCAATATGTCTTAATCATTAATATTCATTAGAAACTGTGTTGTGTTACTAAAATCTATTCAGATTATTTTTCCAATCATAAATACTATAACAAGTGTGAGATTATTTGTTTTATCCTGCTAAACTGGATTCAAGTCCCTTTGTCGTCAAAATATGCCATTAGATCTTTATAGCTCAGTTTGGCTAAATGGTATTAATTTTCACAACAAATTTATTTCTATTTCTATTTTACTCCCAACAACGACTCGGTACACCTCCCTTATATTATTAGTAAATAGCGATTTTATTTAAGATATTGTAGAAGTGACCATCTTTATGCACCAATGATCAGTAACTCTCGTAACAATAATGATCACCTGCAAATTCTCTAGATTTTTTAATGAGTGAAAGTTTTTTTGCTGGGAATTAACGGTAATCCGCATATGTGTGAAAGATTACAATTGCAAGATCGTGCTATTAATAGGAAAAAGATCATGTGACATTTATATTTAATAATATAGTAGAGGCTCTAATCTACCAAAAGTGGCAAATATATACTGTAAATCTCTAAGGGTTTATTAATCTGAATTATCAGGTCATTTAGAAACTAGGAGTAGCATTAAAAGTTGTTTATAAAAAGAACTTGGATAGAATGTGAATTTCTGGATAGAATGTGGCTATTTAATTAAACCCCAAATAAAAGCAGTAAGAAAGTTCCTTACAATCATGCTTAGATCACACAGGATGGCATGCCAAGAGCTGTGAAGCTGAAGAACTGAATTTATATGAAGCTTCTAATTAGGATGCTGGTGCAAGAGATTTAAATTCATTCTTGTTGCAAGAGAAAGCCAGTGGAGTGGAGCCTCATGAGAGAACTTCAGGTGCTTATGATTCAGCCAAGCAGCATTCTAGTGCTTTAGAGAGAAAACGTAGAATATGAAGGGACACCAGGACATAAAAGTGCTTCAGTTGTCAAATCTGGAAACAACTAGAGCTTCTATGAGAATATGACCTTGTTCTGTATTCAGGTAACGTCATGTTGTTGGGGGAAATTATCAGTAGCATCTGTTGGTTGTTATATGTAACTAAATAAAATTATTTTCCATCATCTGCAAATGACATCATTGGTGGAGCCGGTGGCTGGTTTGTGAGATAACTGTCTACTGACACGCTGATAGCATTAAAGGAGAACTGGAGTGAGCTGTGCTCTATTTGCGATAACCTCTGTCTGAGTTGGTCTGCACAGAAATATAGCGGTAATATGACATTTTTCTCTGGTCCCCAGGTAATCCCCTACTCTTCAACCAGAAAGTGTCCAAGGTGCACTATTGTCCTCGAGGGACTCAGATCATAAAGCAAATGTGGGGACAGGAAAGATAGTGTTGTAATGGACTAACCCACTCTCTATAGTTTAGCTGTGGAAAAAGAGCTGCATACTGATGTCAACTTCACAGCCAAAATAGGAACATTGTAGAACGTTTAAAGAATATAAAACAACCAGGCATAAATGTGTAATGTGGCACATTATAACAGGTTTCTTAACATCATTTTCCTAACAGTTTTACTTCACAGGTCCCAGCAGGTTAGACGACTAAGGGATACATTTAATTTACCAAAGAAGGAGTTCAAGAGGTGATGTCAAGGCATCATATTATTATTAATGAGCTCACAGTACAAAAAGTCCTTGTTAAAGTCATTCTTTCAGAAAGGATATGAGAAAAAACTCATTGTTCTTGTCTAGAGGTACCGCATTACTGTTCAACACATATGGTGTTAAATCCTAAAGCCTGAAAGACATTCTCAGGTGCGTGTTAGTCTGTTTTCCCACATTACCACCTTAGCAAGGTCATGTTTAACGCAATTTTTTTTAATTGAACTATATTATTTGATGTAGTTAAATCAGAAGTAGAAAAGACCTAATTAAGCTTATTAACGCCTCAGATTCATGCTTATTAAGCCACAGATTCCTTGGCTATCAGTCGATGTGGTCTTCTGCTACCGTAACCCATCCACCTCAAGGTCCGATGTGTGATGCTCTTCTGCTCAGCGTGTTTGTAAAGAGTGGTTATTTTAGATCTTGTACACTTAACATATTTGTCCTGTACAAATCAATTTGGCTAGTGAATGCTAGTCATTAGCTTTTTCCCAGTTACTGGTTCATTTATTATCTAAATCAAATTGTGCTCTTTTTAGCTGTGTTTTTCTTTTTGCTTTATTCTTGAATATGTTCCTGAAACCCGTTGGATTCTCCTTGCAGGTTTGAAGTTTTGATGATTTAATAAAACTCTGCATCTAGATCCTAAGTTAGTTTAGTGAACATACATTATTTAACAACACTATTTTCATCCCAGTTTTCCTCAAGAAAACTCATCCAGTTTTCCTCCTCAGCTTTCCTTCTATGGCTTCATTATGGCTTGTAGCAAGCCTTTTGAAATATTGAAATTATAATAAAAGTTTAAGCAATTAGACACAGTCATCAGTGAATTCTAGTTGCGGCTGTTTTGAAGCGCTTTCACTGATTTCAGGAAGTAGTTTGGATGAGGAGATCTCAGCTGATGAAAAAATTTCAGATCTTCTGATCTTGTCTCAGAAAGATATAACAGTAGGCTAGAAATGAAGTGGTGCAATTCAAAGCATCACTCATCTGCATATTGATTGAGAACTTCATGAGGCATTACTAATAAGTGAATAGCTGTGTCGTTGCAAGATGATAACAGTGATTATGAAGTCTGTGGTCTCGGTTAATATTCAGCCTTCCGCATCATTGTTTTACGGCTCCCTTCAATTAAATTTTCACCCACACTCCCAGCCAAATGCCATTCGACTTGTTTATCAGGAGAAAGGCTCCCGATACGGCTGATTGTGCTGTAATTGCATTGGCATGTGAGAAGTATCTATAAACATACCAAATGCCATGGTTTAGCAGTCTGTATTTCCTGTTTTACATCATACCGAAGTTTAGAGAGTCTTACAGGTGCATAAAAACAACACTCTCCTTCACGCATGATGCAATTGTCATGTTGTGTTTTTTTTTTTTTTTTTTAAATTTAAATTAAGCATGATGTTTTGAAGTTGAATTTATTTCATTTTCATCTGTCTTCCATAATTTCAATTAATTTTAATTAGTTTGAAAGGATTTAAGCTTTTTTTTTTTTTTTTTACCAGAACACTGGGGTTCCATTCTGCAGGCGCAAAGGAAATCGGCTTATCAGACTTTTTCAATCAGTATAAACAAATTCATTATTTAATAGCTGACAGTCTACAACAATAGAAAATTAGTCAGGACCCCTCACTTTTTACCTCACATCTCAAACCTTACACAGAATTTTAGTGGATGAAAATTGTAGATGCTTCAGAATAAGCACTTGCGTTTGATATCAGCATTTACTCTGAAGATATAAACATTTTTGTGGATTAAAACCTTTTTCTTTGAAAATTTTCTAAGAATTTGTAGCTAAGTATAAATTGCTTTACAATAAATAAATGTACTTTAAAATAAGTACAAATATGAATTTGTATCAAAGTAAAAAGGGAATATGTGAATATGGAAACCTCCAAAACAAGTGCAAATTCCATTTTTTGTCATCTGATAAACTGACAGCGAACAGTTAACAAATTTAGTCCGTTAAATTCATATTCAATATTTATTTGATCAGTTAAAATTAAATGGCATTTCAATGCTGAATTTGGTGTTGAACTCTCTTTCCCAGAATGCACCTCTGCCTCTACAAACATGCTCATTATGGACCCGGCTCCCAGTTCACACAGTCAAGTTCACCTGCTTACTAATCACAGATACCTTTAACACCAATTACAGACTTATAAACCACAGTATATAAGCAAATCTTAAAGTTACAAGACTTAAAATAATCTTTGTTATTAAAATAGTTTGTTTTAAATATGCAGTACATTAAAATATGAATTATAAACTGTTACTGGCAAGTGCACTTAAATAGGATTAAGACTGGATTAAACAGAAAAGACAGAAACATTTCCAGCCTGAGTTACAACCCAGTAATACATGCTGTTTTTTATTTCTCTGCCTTGTTTTACCCTTAAAGGGAAAATTGCTAGGTGGCTGATGGAGAGAACATTTTGCTGTAAGCTTTCTCAAAGGACCCCAGAGGTGGTGGAGCTTGTTCACTTTCCTTTATAGTGCAATTAGAGGTAGAGTTGTTTTTTTCTTTTTCTTTTTTCTGGGATCCACCCAGTCTGGTCAGGCTTATTTTCCCTGAAACCAACAATTTAGGAGCTCTTATAACCACTGGAGCCATCTGTCAATGTGTGTGTCTGCCATGGCTAAATCACACAAACTTCCTTCAAATATTGTTCAGATGGATGTGGCACCGATATCCAATATAATGCCTCTTAATCCAGGCATAATGTTCCTATTACCGAGTCTTTTACCATCGTCTTGGCTAATTTGTGACGTACAGCGCTACGCATCTTCTGTTTAAGCAAGATTACAACTTTCAGGAATAACCACAAGATCAGAACTTGAATATTCATCTCCAGTTTGTCTTTTTCTGTATTTGATTGATGTTACTTCAGCAGCTGAATCATTGCAGGCACTATTGGGTAATTAAACAGTCAGGTGGATTCAGCTGGGAGAGTCTTGTAACTCCGACTTCCTGCTTTGGCTAAAGAGTCTGGTTCTGTTCCACACTAAATTTAGCTGAGAAGTACAGTGTATGCTAGAGGTTATTCGACTAACACTGCAACTTCGTGACATGTGTTATGTTTGTTATGTGAGGACAGAAATAATATAATGCAATACCGCAAGGTTTTTTTTAAAAAAAAAGACATTTGTAAGATTTTTCGTCTTCTGTCTTCCGTCCATCTGGATTTCTTTTCTCATCCAGCATGGCCGCCTGCCTGGTTGCTTCGCCCCTTCTTCTTGTTGCAGTTTTCAACACACATTCTGATTCAGTCATTGTCAGTTCAGCTAATCAGCAGTCAAGAAATAATTATTTATGAATCTGAATTTGATTCAATTTAATTAAGATGCCATGCCAATTCCGAATATGATGTTGGACTCTCCCAGTTCACATGCTCAAATTCACCTGATTACTAATCACAGACACCTGTGACACCAATCCCAAACCTAATCAGCATTTCTGCCACAATATATATGTGGCTTAGTGGTTAGCACGTTTGCCTCACACCTCCAGGGTCGGGGATCGAGTCCTGCCTCCGCCTTGTGTGTGTGGAGTGCATGGTAGGTTGATTGGCATTTCTGGAAAAATTGTCTGTAGTGTGTGATTGCGTGAGTGAATGAGAGTGTGTGTGTGCCCTGCGATGGGTTGGCACTCCGTCCAGGGTGTATCCTGCCTTGATGCCCGATGACGCCTGAGATAGGCACAGGCTCCCCGTGACCCGAGGTAGTTCGGATAAGCGGTAGAAGATGAGTGAGATGAGAGTGAGTTTAAATCCACATAAATAAGATTACAATTTTGTTCCACACTTCATCCCAGATTCAGTTGAATAAGTGCATCATGTGGGGACTTGAAGCGTACTTCTTCTTGTAGAGAGGAACCTTGTAGAGAAGAACCTATAGAACTACAACAGACATCATCATGCCCCTGAATGTCACATGAATGTCACTTTCTTGTTAGAGTTCTTTTTATTTTGTCTCTCATTGACGAGCTTCTGATGTTGTGTGCCATGGTCTTGCTTAGAGTCTGTATGCTTCTTGCCCTTGTCCATAGTTCATGTTCTTGCTTCTTGTTTCACAGTTTCTGTTGTTTTCTTTGCACTTTACACAACAAATGATCAGCACTTACACCTGCCTCTACTGCCTCTTTTTGATAGTACAAGGATATGTTTTTGTTTGAGACTACATATGTATAGTATGTACAGTATAGTCGCTCTGGATACAGGAATCTCATCAAATCTAAAAATGTAAACATTAAATAGAAACAATGCTTATTGGGAATTTGTAACAAATTCACCAACCATGATTATGACCTCAGAACCTATAAAGACAAGATGCCATGTGATTACATTGTGCCTTGACGTGACTTGTTGCTTTACTGTCTTCAGAAAGGTTGGAAAATGTAAGCAAGTGCAATGTAAGCCTCCAAACTGCAGCATTCAGGATACTGAAACTTAAAGTTAGCAGATGCTCCTTGAGCCACAAGAAGAGTATCAGAGGCTGATCCTAGGCTTTGACTGTAAACTCTGAGTCTTTAGATTTAAACCCGTCAAGGAAAAGCATTCTGAATAAAGCAAGCAGTTTTCTTAACAGTGAGAAAAATTCTTATAAAAAACACACCAGAAATAATTCAACCTAATTTTACACAATGGACATTTTGAAAGATCATGAATAAAAAAAAAACAAAAGCAATAAAAAAACATTTATTTAAATCAATTTTTGATACGTTGATACAATCTTTAAAAACATAATGTATTATCCCAGTAATAACATCCCAGAAAGTACTTCATGTGCAGATTGAGTAGCTATGCACCTTTCACTTGGAACTTCAGCAAGAGTTAGTTTATAGCATGAACTCTTTTCCATTTGAATGCAGTGACAGTTTCCAATCAAAAAGTCTAGTGCACAGGAGGCCTTGTTTATAACTTAGCAATTTGCTTGCACAGTTTTTCAATGACAAGCGACATCAGGGCTCCTGTAACAGCCATTCATTTTCACAGTGTGAAACTTTTTTTTCCTCACTCAGATTACGCTGCATGCTTCTGTTCAAGTGTTCCATTTTTCGTACAGAGGTAAATAAGTAGAGTGTAAAAGCAGTGTGATAATTGTTTTCCCCCTTTTCATTAATAGATTCAATTTAGCTAATGAATAAAACATGACCAGTCGTGCTGTTATAGGAAAATAATCAGAGATAGAGAGGTGTAATGCCTTACCACCATTTCATTTTCTTTTTATTGAAGTTTATATGGCAGAAAATTGAAGCTGTCTGTCTTAAAGACTCTCAGGTTGGAAAACGTAAAACTATGGCTTTACCTGGAAACTCCTTTTGGAATTTTCCATAAAAGTCTTCACACTTTTGTTTTGCAATGTGTTTACATGAAGACTTCACCATACACATGACTGTTTAACTTGTTACTATGGAAACGGTAATATTATAATGAGCGAATTAATCTTAAACTTTTCAAACTACTGTCTGAATTTATTCATTTCATTCATTCATTTTCTACCGCTTATCCGAACTACCTCGGGTCACGGGGAGCCTGTGCCTATCTCAGGCGTCATCGGGCATCAAGGCAGGATACACCCTGGACGGAGTGCCAACCCATCGCAGGGCACACACACACACTCATTCACTCACGCAATCACACACTAGGGACTATTTCCCAGAGATGCCAATCAACCTACCATGCATGTCTTTGGACCGGGGGAGGAAACCGGAGTACCCGGAGGAAACCCCCGAGGCACCGGGAGAACATGCAAACTCCACACACACAAGGTGGAGGCGGGAATCGAACCCCGACCCTGGAGGTGTGAGGCGAACGTGCTAACCACGAAGCCACCGTGCCCCCTGTCTGAATTTATGATATAGAAAATTAATAAACGCTTTCTGACCATTGAGAATCAAGCCTACAACAAGCTCTATGGTATGTGTTGTTTTTAAATGATTAGAATAACATTAACACGTGCATAAAAAATGTTTCATCTTCTTACATAACATATTCAGAGCTATGGTATGAAATCAGAACGTGGCTTAATCGTATTCGTTTCTGCTTCTCTGTCAAAAGGCAAGGCATAGCGTTTAAAACTCTGCCAACAACCAGTGAGTCATAGGATATATTTTAGATACTTCATAAACTTGTGACTCATAGAGGATCTAAATTTGGATCTCAATTGATGCTGCTGGATCACGTTTCTGGCGCAAGTGGCTTGCATTCTGTGCACTTTGTTCCATGATGAATAGAATTCCACACAAATTTCCTGGCGTGCTGCAGACATGCTCTGTTTTTCGCAGAACTTTTGTTAGCTCTCCTCATGATGCAGGAGGCATGCTCTAAGCTCTGGGAAAAAGGGAAAAGATGATGAGTGAAAGACAGAAGCAGAGCATGAGCTTGAGTGAGAAAGTACTTCTGGTAAAGTTCTTTGAGAGACTGAGACATTTGCCTCATCAATAATGCATGGGAAATGGCTGAAGGGCTAGAGGGAGGCTTTTAGAGAAAGAGCGAATGGAAGAAAAATGGAAGGGGAGGATTGTGAACTGATCTTGATGTTATTAATAGAAGGCTATTAATTAAGCCAGCGATGTTAAATATAGTACAGGCGCTTGGAGGGGACAACAGGAGCATGGCAGATTCCCAAAGCGTGTCCAAAATGGGACCTGGAACATCTGCTGCTTTGACACCTGTGACCGATGCTCCCTGCATGTCCATCATACACTCCCTAGTGTGACCCCTTACTTGGACCACGAACACACAGACATGTCTTTTTCTCTCCTCTGGATGAGACCGATAGAAAGGTGGTTCAGATTTTAGTTCAGAATTTTGATTTGTTCTCTGAAATCATATTTTAGATTTATTACCCATTATCTTCCTATTTGCTCATTTGCCAATTTCCACCCACTAACTAGATCTCCTCCTCACATGACCAGGGAAAATAAAGGCTAGCACATGCTTCCTTCAAGACACCAGATGCTATCATTTTTTTCAAACTTCTGCTCATACTGAATCAAAGCTCAGCTGAAATCACTCAGATAAAATGATCCCCTATCAGCCTTCTTCCACATATACAATCTTATGGATCACCATGAATCATCAGTGTCACTATGATTGACAGGTGAGAAATTAATGCTGTCCCTCCCACCCAGAGAACACATAAAAATGATGCTGTTCTGGACAATCAGGCTTTGAAATCACAATCTGCTAATGACTGAGTGAACGCTTTTGTCTTGCACCATTTAGGAGCCATTTATAAACAACTTTACCAAAGGATTAATAAATGAGGCTCAGTGTAGAAACAAAAATGACAAAAGGAGAGTCATGTGGTTGCAAACATTCCTTTTTACAAAGTAAATTTCATCAACTGCAAATATGAGGATCTCAGCAGGGCTTTCTTCAAAATGGACATAAAAACTTCCAGAGGGCAATGAAACAGCTGGCTCCATGACTACGTGATGTGTTTCCATCAATGCCCACTGACAAGCTCTGTTTCAATACACAAGATGTGCAAATGAGCTCTCACTCAGTAGTTCGAAATCCTGATGCTAACTAAATGGAGTTCATTCATCAGGCTGTGAGGCCAAATATCTTTCCTTAAACTGCATTTTCTAACCACATTATCGGTCTATTAGTCAAACAAGACTGCACAGTTACGCACCGCATGCAAAGAAAAAGAGGACCAGGACCAGGATAAGAGTAATGCCTAATGGCAGTGTGATAGAGTTATAGTCCTCTAACAAATCACAGGATTCTAAAGTTCAAAAACTATAAAAACTCCTATTTAATGTTTACAGCGTATACAATATTTAACATGATTTGCCTCACACCACCTCAGTAAAAGCTTTATCTTGTGAGTGCTGTTTTTTACTCCTTGTTATTGCTGTGATGAAAAGGAGGCTCATTTGTGATCTTCTGTCAAACCTCAAACTCCAAGATCTTTGTTATTGCTTTCAGAATTCATTCTATCATTTCACACTTTTTTCATTTTTCACTGCCAAGCAAAAATCACAGACTGGACAAGCTGGACAACTTAATGTTGGCACCAGAATGTTATTGTGTGAATTTTGATTGCACCATGTTTCTGCACCTTGGGCAGATGTAAAAGTTTAATTCCATACTTGTTGGGCAAAAATTCAAAATTCAATAAAATATTAATTTAAGCAGTGAGAAGTCCAATGATGCATTTGAATGATTGTGTTTCTCACTAACAGTTCACCAGACATGCCTTCTCCACTCCGGTGACAAGAGTTTATAACCAATTTAGTACCAGTATAGGTGAGGGAAGTTTTGATTCAACACAACTAACCAACTTTACGACTCTAAGATCTGGCAGAGCCTCTGTGGTTGGACATGTAAAGAAGAAGCTACTGAGAGAAACATCTTTTCTGCTTACATACAAGTCACAGCTAAGCAAACATGTCTGGTGAGGACTGCAGCCCTCATGGCATGTAGCAGCCTGAATAAGTGAACTACATTATTCATCACCGTGGTACTGGAAGTGAAGGGACAGTATGGAAATGAGGACCCTAGTAAAGGTAGCAGGGGGTGTGAAGCAGGTATTTTTTTTGTGCATCTATCTAAGTGAAAAAGGAAAATACAAGAAATAAGTGTTATATTATGAGCAGGAATCATTAACAAGGACTTAGATAGTCATATGGAGAAAACAAGCGTGACAGACAAGACAGAAAAAAATAGAGGCTAAGAAAAGGAAAAGAGAGTGAAGAATAAAGCAGGAGGCTGAGAGAATGAGAAATCAAGCATAGCTGCAGTGGTGAGATACAGACTGTGGTCAGCTCCTTCTCTCTCTAATTGCTTCTCACCTACCTCTCGTGGTACAGGGATGGCATGAAGTGCCTCATTATCCAACTCCACCTTTGGCAGGTCTTATTACAGCTCATCGGCCTGCCTTCTGTTTGGCCCTGTGTGAACACTGAGTGATACAGCCATAAACCAGCTCCACCTCACCCCTTCTGCCATGTCCAACAAGCAAGTGACAGGAACCATGTCCACTTGTGTCCACCCAGGATGCTTCATCTTATTTCATTTGAATAAGGTACTATTTGAATAAGGTAGAAACTTAAGAGTAAGGAAATGCAACACATCAAGACAATCTTAAGTCACATATACATACAATATATATATATATATATATATATATATATATATATATATATATATATATATATATATATATATATATATATATATATATATATATATATATATATATATATATATATATATAACAGGGCAGCAGTGGAATAAAACTTGAAAAGACAAAGTTGTTCCAATACAGATTGGACATCAAGACTAGTGTTAATAGCCCACTGCAGGGTGCTTTTACTTTTAACCAGAACTCTAACGGCCCTGTCACTGTTTGCTGGCATGCAAGAGTAAGAGAAGCAAGTTCTCTGTCAAACCTCTAGCTGAAACACGTTTTAATGGTTTCAGAAGTCAATCTGTTCTGTTGCTGCTCACAGGGGACATAAATTTCCATTTCTTTACCCAAGGATATATATTTATAATACAGCTGGACAACTCAGAATGATGACAATTTGAAACCAACTCATTGTGTGAATTTCATTTGCACCATATAGATGTAAATTAGCTGTCTGTTTTTTTTTTTTTTGTTTTTTTTTTGTCTGTATTTCTACACAGGGTGAAAAAAAACATGTATGAATTTAACGAAGCATTATTTGAAGCTCTTGTCAGAATTTTCGGTTTCAACATCCTCAAAGGTAACAATTGTGGTCCTTATCGTCCAATTATACACTAAAATGATGTTCTTCTACAACTGTTTTTATCTAACTCTATAGAAAAATGTAACCTTCAGGACATTTACGTTTAGCTTGAGGTTCTAATGCCCTGTCCTTCCTTATCCCACTACTGTATTTGCTTTAAGAATCGTGCTGTGTTCTATAAACTCAGAGAGGCCTTGACTCAGAGAGACAAAGAAAATGGTAAGAATAGTAATGAAGGTCAGTAGGCTTTCCTTCATGTGAAGTATTTGCTTAAAGAGAACAAGAAAATGTTTCAAAAGGAAATCCAAAGTGCTAAAAAATAACCAACTCGAAGGAAATCAGAGTTTGGGAATCAGTATTAACAACATTTCATTGGAAATGTTTAAACATCAATAAGTCAAATTCAAAGTCATCAGGAAATCTGTCCATTACAATCCATTACAAATCCTGAACATCTCACTACAATCGCCTTTATTTTTATCACAAAAAGTTTAAAGTATTCTAAAATGAACCCCGATCCCATGTAGCACAAAACAATGGCATGTTTTAAAAAAGAGACTAATTAGTCCAATATTTTATCAGCTTGCAATCTCTACTCAATAATCTCAACCTCTGATTAATCATTTTATATTTTTTATATTTACTGCTTTGCCGTTATACAATAGTCTGTTAAATTGCTTGTTAAAAATATTAATAATAATAATATTTTTAATATGGAAATAAAAGTACATAGGGTTAATAGTTTAAAAAGTATGTGTAAAGCATGTATGAATAGTTAACAAAATATGTGGTACTCACTGAATTGTATCACAATGGTAATAATGATGTTAAATAAAAAATCTTAAACAAACAAATTACAATTAAGGGACAAGACATTTAAATATACTGTTGTTGAAGTATTTTAAGAAATACGTTTATTCAGTGGGGGGCACGGTGGCTTAGTGGTTAGCATGTTCGCCTCACACCTCCAGGGTTGGGGGTTCGATTCCCGCCTCCACCTTGTGTGTGTGGAGTTTGCATGTTCTCCTCGGGGGTTTCCTCCGGGTACTCTGGTTTCCTCCCCGGGTCCAAAGACATGCACCATCCAGGGTGTATCCTGCATTGATGACCGATGATGCCTGAGATAGGTAAAGGTTCCCGTGACCCGAGGTAGTTCGGATAAGCGGTAGAAAATGAGTGAGTGAGTGAGAGAGTTTATTCAGTGTAGCTCTTCGTAATATACTTTAAATGTGTTATTTACAAGCTATTACTTGGTAATTACTTGGAAAAGGTAGATTTAAACACAGAATCATTTTAAGGTAAATACAATATTTATATATAAATGAAATGGAATATTTATGACAACTTCTGCCTTAATGCAAACTTATCATTGTGTGTGTTCGTGGTCCAGTGTTTAAGAATTGAACATTTTTGCTTCAATTTAGGAACATAATCCTGATTTTCACAGTGTCTTATTATAGAGAATGTATAAGCATGCTAAAGAATGATTGAGGCTTGCAATCCCTCATGTTGCTTCTATAATATGGCTGTAATTATTTGGATAGTTTTACTTCGCACCACTCAGTCACTATCACTCAATCACACACCCCAAAGTGGCCATTCAATTGGTCCCTGGTGGATGATTTCAGACCATTTTTATTTAATTTTTTTTTTAAATGCAAGCGATGCAAGCGGTCAATGAAATTGCAATGTTGGTACTGTATGACTATGATAGTGCTCTCACACACTGATTGGAGAGTGTCTGTGTTTGCAATCAATAGCTTGTAGTTGAGACCGAAAGTAGTACAGAGAGGCTCAGCAGAAATCTATCAGAGAAAGGCCTCATCTTAACAGAACAGAGTCATTTACAGAGTGATTACTGGCTCAGTTGTAGTACTGTCTGAAGAAGACTCAAAAGTTCAGTAAAGTGGGAGATTAAGAGCTGTGATAACAATCAAATCCCCATGTGCCATTACATACGTATTTTGTCCAGACTAATCATTGGCATGTATTTGTACATTTCAATGTTTGTGAGACTCATCATCATGATCTTCAGCAGTCAGCATTTATAGACAGTTTAACATAAACCTTATAGTTTAGAAATATGTATAGACATGGAATTTATCTCATTTCCATGATGCATTCTTAACTGGAGTTAGGACATATCCGGGTCATGGCACCAATTTTGTGGCTCTTGAACTTAAGACATAATAAAAGCTCGACTGGCACTATAGAAACAAGTACATTTACTTAATCAGAAATGTGTAGAAGCTTTCTTGCTTGTTCTCTTTAGCATGGCAACCAGAATTCCGAGATGATTTGCTACGCTCTACAATACTAACAGAATAAAATATTTATCTGCTTTTGATGAATTAAGGTGGTCTTGCATTTGAAACTCTCTTGAAAACTCTATAGAGTACAAGTCAAACTCATTTTTAGATATTTCTGTTATATTTCTGATACACAGACTGGCACTACTCTGAAGATCAAGACGTCTTGAAATGTAACTTACAGTTTGAGAGCCCACTGCCCCAGGAAATCATAAATCTTTTCTTTCTTTCTTTTTCTTCTTCTTTTTTTTTTTGATTTTATTATTTATTTATGTCTTTTTCTTGCCAATGTTGTCTGAGTGAAATGTCTTCTGAGATATTGAATACCCTAAAGTATTACATTTTAGTGGCAATCAGTATGTTTATTGATAGTGATTGCTGTTTGGAATATTGAATGTGAGGGTTGCTAATTTTTACCATCCATAAATAACTTTCTTGTTTCTACAGCAGCACTAGTCCATGATCATTAAGTGTTTCTTTCGATCAGCAAGCACAGAGAACAGAAAAGCTGTGCTTATCTTTAGTTTGCTCCTTTGTTCAAAAATAAATACCCACAGTAATTTGTACATTGGATGATGTACAGTATGCTTATTCTTAGTTTGTGCTTTGTGGATGAAAAACGTACTGGTTAAAACCAATTGATTATTGAGAATGTAATCCATGTTTTTCTTGTATTTCTTGTGTGTCTTCTCAATCACTGATGACTGTATGGATGTGACAGTAATGTGTGTTTTAAAGATTTTAGCCTCAATAGACATTTAACCTTGAGTTTGATTTACTCTGAATAATGAAACAACATCAACATTAGGCTGTGTAAATCTATAGTCTGGGCAAGAAGGAAATCAGCTCCAGGCACTACACTAGTTTTTTTTTCTTATGACCGCTGGTATGCTGTTGCTTTTGATTGGTCCGAGGTAAAAACAATAAAAACACAGTATTTTTTTAACAGCAAATAACAGCAATGTTAATGTCCTATATATCATGCTGAGAATTTATGCTTTGAGATATAAAATGCATATTTAAAAAGATCATAGTTTTTTATTTATTTTCTTTGATGGACCTGCGAGCGATTTTAGAACACTTTTAATAATGTAATAATCAATTAAACTTGTGATAATGTTGTATAGTTTTGCTGTTTGTTCAGGAAGGTTTTAGCGCCTCTAGTCCATTTCATTCCATTTACTGAGATTCTTCAGTAACGCTTTATTTGAAAGGAACCCACATTTACATTTACAGTGTTTGCCACTCTTATCCACAGCACATTTTTACCATATTTATATGACTGAGCAGTCGAGAGTCTTAACCACTGAGCTACCACCACCATGCATAAGAGTTTCATAAATATTTTATAAAGCAGTGCTGGAGAATATATAGTATGACATGCTTATCTTGAAAATGTGTAAGATGATATTGGAGGTTTTAGAAAACTTTTACATGGAAGAAAGCACACCAGACTGTAAGATATTTCAAGATGGTTAAGTTTAGAAATGAAATGTTTAACCTACTGCCTTAAAAACGTAAAAACTCATCTTGACGATAAGCTTTGTTTCAAATTACATGTCAAGATAATGATTTACTTCAA
The DNA here is from genome assembly GCF_030014155.1 of Tachysurus vachellii. Lineage (NCBI taxonomy): Eukaryota > Metazoa > Chordata > Actinopteri > Siluriformes > Bagridae > Tachysurus > Tachysurus vachellii. The sequence goes on from NC_083470.1 coordinate 7,838,287, forward strand.
GTTTCATTTTTGAAAACGTATTAGCGAGTTCAATATCCAAAACTTATGGCGTTAAAAAGAAGAAATAAGTTTAGATAACTTGATCGGCTATCACGTTCTACAGTACAGCCATTAATTATAACTAGGAGTTGATTGACTGAGATAATGATGTAATTTATCTAATCCTGAAGTTTATTAGCTTGTTTTTAATAACAGCACATTCATGGAACATTGAGAATGTTGTCTTCATAGGAGTGCTATAAGTGTAAACTTAATAAATACTAGGGCATTAAAAGCATTTGGCTGGCATATGGACTTCATAAATAAGATGAAGCTGTACTAAGATGGAATAGGAAGTACATAGCATAAGTACACACAAGGTAAGGACCATTAATTTACCTCTAATTGGAGTGCGGAATTAAAAATTCCGTCCATTTGTATTTAAATGATTACACAGCCATGTACGAATTTGGAAATCCATGTACTAGCTGTGTGAATGATTTCACAAAGTAAGTAAAGTGTTATTCAATTTACAATTACACTTGTACAAAGTGCTGTTTGGAAAAACATGCTATTAAACTGGAAGATATGTAAAACACCTCTATGAGTCTCAGTCAACTCATAATGATGGCATTAGTTCTCTTTTCCAGAATAAAGACAAAGTAAAACCTCCAATATCATCATACTGTACATGCCTTGACATACAGTAAGCTTTATATAAATTTTCCAGAAATAGATACTAAACTATTAATGCCATGCTTAAGTATGTATTATAATGTATAAATGTATAGATGGTCTCATGTGAACCTGACTTTTATTAAAAATCACTAAGAAAAAGAAAATCCCAATTTAAAAGCTGATGCAAGCCATTACATTCTATTACACCTCCAGCTACAGACAGCACATTTTCATTACAAGAACAGTTCCAGTGATTGATCTGTCACGACCTAGAGGGCTGAAGCAAACTCTTAATGCACTTTAGTAAACAAACACTTCAGCCAATCTGCCTGTATCATATGTGCAAACCTTAGTTTAGCTGAATTAGTCACTCAGGTGGCAGAGAGATATGACATGTCAGCCCACTGTGAATTTTAGAAAACGACCAATGTTCTTCTGCACAATTTGGGCAGTTCATTTCACATCTTCATCCAAAGCCCTCAATTTATTTTGGTAACTTGCAGTGAGACAGTGTGGTAGACACAAGAAGCAGCAGATTTCAAAATGTGTCAATTATCAGCAAACTTTTCACCATAAATAAAAGAATGCGAATCACAGCAGGGAGCAGGATATTTGTGGCTTTCCCAAAAGAGCATTACAATTTTAGATAACGTCAATGCAAGTTTAATAATATTTCACATAATGTAGTCGTATAAAATTTATACTTTAATCAAGTCTTTTTCTTAGAAACAAACAGTCATGTAGAATACAGTAGGCAGCATAGATCAATCTAGGCAGTTCATATTCAATTAAATATGAACTGAAGTATATATATATGTGTATGTATGTATATCTATCTATCTATCTATCTATCTATCTATCTATCTATCTATCTATCATCTATATATATATATATATATATATATATATATATATATAACAATTTAATTTTATTAGTATTATATAAATATTATAAATATATAAAAAATATACATACACACACACACACACACACACACACACACACACACACACACACATATATATATATATATATATATATATATATATATATATATATATATATATATATATATATATATATATATTTCAATTCAATTTAATTTTATTAAAATTTTAAGAAGATATTTTATATATTCACATAGAATGCAGTCATGTAGAATGCAGTAGGCTAGAAATATGCTGCCTGGAAATGCCTGCTGTATTCTACTTGACTGTTTCTAAAAAAAAAAAAAAAGACTTGATTAAAGTATTTATAGTGTTTGTATAAAATATAAAATATAGGTTACAAATATATATAGGCTATATATAGGATGCAGTAGAATACAGTGCCTTGCAAAAGTATTCATACCCACTGAACTTTTTCACATTTTGACACGTTACAACCACAAACAAAAATGTATTTTATTAGGATTGTGATAGACCAACACAAAGTGGCACATAATTGTGAAGTGGAAGGAAAATGATAAATGGTGTCCAAATTTGTTTTACAAATAAATATCTGAAAAGTGTGGCGTACATTTGTATTCAGCCTCACTGAGTCAATACTTTGTAGAACCACCTTTTGCTGCATTTACAGCTGCAAGTCTTTTGGGGTATGTCTCTACCAGCTTTGCACATCTAGAGAGTGAAATTTTTCTTTGCAAAATAGCTCAAGCTCAGACAGATTGGATGGTGAGCATCTGTGAACAGCGATTTTCACATCTTGCCACAGATTCTCAATTGGATTTAGGTCTGGACTTTGACTGGGCCATTCTAACACATGAATATGCTTTGATTTAAACCACTCCATTGTAGCTCTGGCTGTATGTTCAGGGTCATTGTCTTGAACCTCTGCCCCAGTCTCAAGTCTTTTGCAGACTCTAACAAGTTTTCATCTAAGATTGCCCTGTATTTGGCTCTATCCATCTTCCCATCAACTCGGACCAGCTTCCCTGTCCCTGCTGAAGAAAAGCATCCCCACAACATGATGCTGCCACCACCATGTTTCACAATGGGGATAGTGTGTTCAGAGTGATGTGCAGTGTTAGGTTCCTTGAATGACACTTATAGTTTTTCCTCGTTCAGAATTTAGAATTTATCCTTCCTTGGATAGCTTAAAGCCAGCATACAATTTGTTTAAATAACTTCACTAACTTTACTTTGATATAAAAGATTTAAAGCTAAAACCCTAATGACACATATACTTAAGTTCCTTTTAAAGACATGCCGCTCTAGGTTCCCTTTTATGTCTGGTTTCTCTAAAGGATTCTTTCTCTTGTTATATCAAGGATTCTGTTTCTGTAAATTTCCGGATTTCTGTGACGCTGCTTTGTGACAATGTCCTTCAAATTTCAATAAAATTAAATTGAATTGAACTGAAGTAAAATGAAATCTGTATACGTTCTGACCTAACAGCTGTAGCCCTGCAGCTAAGATCTGGTCCGATGAGCTTTCCTTGAATTAATGTACATAAATCTATTTAAATTGCTTAACTGCAATAAACAGAAGCTGTACAGAAAATTAGAGTGGGAGAACTAAGGCTAGTTTTTCATTCATTTATACATTCATACATTTTTTCTTTGGAAATACGGTTCTAGTTCCACATCTAGACCACTGGATCGGGCGTCTTGGTCTGGATATAAACCATAACTTGTTCAGCAAGACCATTTTCACTATGAATCAAAACTTCCCATCCATAGAGGCCTTCTGAGACAGAAAAGCAGAATGAGACTAATTCAGTGTGTCATGTATAAAATGGATAGCATCTACATGGATATACTTTAGCTGAAATGATTCTACATCTGGCAGCTTGTAATAGATGAATGTGGAGCGATATTGTTCTAAAGAATAATGGCAGCAAGAAGACCTTGAAAGGTCTTAAGTCGTCTAAAGCCTCTTTGTTCTGTAGACAGCCAACTGAAGTTTATTTGCCGATTTTATTTTTAACTCTCATTCATTCATTCATTCATTTTCTACCGCTTATCCGAACTACCTCGGGTCACGGGGAGCCTGTGCCTATCTCAGGTGTCATTGGGCATCAAGGCAGGATACACCATGGATAGTGCATGTCTTTGGACCGGGGGAGGAAACCAGAGTACCCGGAGGAAACCCCCGAGGCACGGGGAGAACATGCAAACTCCACACACACAAGGTGGAGGCGGGAATCGAATCGAAGGCAGGATACACCCTGGGAGGAGTGCCAACCCATCACAGGGCACACACACACTCTCATTCACTCACGCAATCACACACTATGGACAATTTTCCAGAGATGCCAATCAACCTACCATGCATGTCTTTGGACCAGGGGAGGAAACCGGAGTACCCGGAGGAAACCCCCGAGGCATGGGGAGAACATGCAAACTCCACACACACAAGGCGTAGGCGGGAATCAACCCACAACCCTGGAGGTGTGAGGCAAACGTGCTAACCACTAAGCCACCGTGCCCCCATTTTTAATTCTCATGTCTATTTAATATTTCATATAATGCCAGTGAAGATACTATACTATACATAACCAGTTTTATAGTGACTCAAATGTCAAAACATTGTCAAAAACTAAAGGCCACGAATAAAGATATAGAACACAGCTTTCTTTGTTCAATATTTCATTTCAAACATCACAGGTAAATTCTGACTTTTACAAAGTATCTTACAAATGTATTGCTTGTGAATTCCTCTGCTGGCAGGAGTACTTACACAATAATGGCACCCACTTATATTATTATTATATGCATTGGAAGCTGAAGGGCTTTTCATAAGCAAAGCAATATCACTTGGATTAATCAAACCACTGCTGTGGAATGAGCTCTCCTTTAGGAATTATGCTCATTGTTTTCTAGCATATCACAGCAACTCAGGGTATTCTTTTTTTTTTTTTTTTTTTTTTTTTTTTTTTAATAAAAAAGGAGAAACACGATTTATAGAAAGTCTGGAACATGTGCAATAGTAGAAAATGTTAAAGACACTTCTAGAACATAAGCAGGATTCATACGAATAGGCAAACGTGGTTACATAAAATAAATACGCTACACAACATTTCACACGTGAACAACAAACAAACTGTCTAATATTTGTTTTAGAAAGAGATTCATATTTTCGAATAATACACATTCATTTATAGTCATTTTTTGTAAATTACACACCGCTAAGAATTTAACTGAGATTTAATGCATGCTCATTGTCGTTCTTGAAACGTAAATGTTTTTCATCTTCTCTCACTTTCCCTGAACTTGCTTTTGTGTTCCTCGAGTAAAAATATGAGATTGCGCACGTAAATTTATCGTGGGGAAAAAAAGAAAACTTTTAAGACTAAAGAGATTTTGTGTTTGATTATTGACTGGCTGATGTTAAGCATAAACTATCCTTAACCAGCCAACAATCCCTTAAGAAACGTTTACATCTAAAGTCATACTGAAACTGGGAAGTTGAAAATTGGAGAAAGACCAAGTTTCTGCCAGCAGATCTGCTGTTCACTGGATGTTGTGTGAATATCCCCAGACATCAGCAGTTTCTGAGATCACATTTTCTTCTTGAGGCTCTTGACCTGTATCTGCCTGATTTTATGAATTGCGCTGCAGTGCACATGATTGGATGATTGGATAATTGCCTGAATTAGCAGGTACAAGTGTTTCTCTTAAGATGGCCAGTGAGTGTACATAATAATTATTGCATATTTCACCCAGTCTGCATAGAAAGAGGCTTGTCATCACAAATCCAGCCATTTATGGAGCGGGGCCTAGCTTAAGATCCTGCCCAGGGGCCAAGAGTGTACTAATCCATCCTTAATCTTCACTTTTTATCCCTCTATCCGACTTATATCAGTAAAAAAGAACCAAAATAGCTTCTCTAAGATTTTTGAATTAATATTGCTTGATTTGCCATAACAGTGTTTCACATATCCTTAACAGTATACAAAGGCATACTTAGAACAATGTTTCCTTCACATCCTCTGGAAAAGGCAGGAGTCTAATGAATAAATTTAATTGGCTCGCCTGATTCATCTATCAGTGTGTATATGGCATCGTTACAGCCTGGTTTTGTCTTGGCAGCTGATATTATTTCTGTTAGCTATGGCACTGCTTCTGCTGGCTACAACAATGACTAATCTCTGCTGTGGCTAAACGGCTCACTGTGTGCCGTGGCTGATTATGGACTTTGAAGATTGTTCTTTCCTATAGAAGCAGAGGGATTAGTTTAGTACACTAGTGAAATTGTATCACCACATGGGAATTCTAGTCTAATAATAAAAGAACTGTAATCAGGTTTTATCTAACATTATTCTTTTTTATTTCTCTAATCAGTGTTATGAGGAACCGCAGTATGGGATCTATCTATCTATCTATCTATCTATCTATCTATCTATCTATCTATCTATCTATCTATCTATCTATCTATCTATCTATCTATCTATCCATATCTTATAGAATCTGTTCAAAATGTGAATGAGTCTGGTTTCTCTCAAGGTTTCTTCCTCTTATCATCTCAAGGAGTATTTCCTTGCTGCTGTCACCTCTGGCTTGCTCATTAGGGATAAATATATAGTATTTTAAATTAATTTAATCTATTTTTTAAATGAATTTTAAACTTTAATTGTATATATTCACTTATTTATTTTTATACTTATTTTTGCTTCTTATGATTATTATATATTTATTTCTTTTTCTCTCTCTGTTCTGTTTCCATACTTAAAAGTGCTATACAAATAAATTGAATTGAATTCAATTCAATTGAATTTCTGTTACAATAATAACTGCTATATAAACAACGTACAGGAATCTAAACTATAGTCAACACTACAGTTGGCAAAAACACAGCCCTACTCTGTAATGAGGACTAAACAGAAAGAAAAATGGTGTACACTTACTGTTTGACATCCCCATTTAATTAAATTCGCAAAGGTTCTGTTTCTATAATGTAAATTGTTTTGACAGATTCTCATCTTCTGACAATTATTGTATCCACTAATGATGATGAATAGCAGATATCATGAGGGCTATAACAGGTGAATAGCTATGCAAAACCTGCATGCACAATGATTAGTCAGTCACTGTGTGTATTGTTATAGAGAAATAATTCTTATTAGAGTTTATTATTTTCCTATAACAGCACACGATTCGTTGGAGTTATATCACAGAAATGCACCAATGATGACAAATTTGAATATATTAATAAAGGACATGGTTTTTCTTCAATCAATAAATAATAATATTTAATATTGTGGAACATTTAATGCTGTGGAACAAAAGAAAAATAAACTCCTCTTGACATGTGAATGAGAAACGGAGAAGATTCTCGAAAGTTTGAAAACCTACATACTGTTATAAAGTGCTTCAACTGGAGACACGTTCTGATGAGATGGATATACCAACAGCAAATGAGTTGTTTATTAAAGTAAAAATGAACAAATATTAGAATGAGCACATTAATGATTCTACATAAATATGATAAAACATAAAACTACATAATAAAAAGCTAATATAGTTTTTCTTCATTGGACGAGTTGTAGAATTTAAAATCAATGTCAGTGTTCTTCCTCGGATAGCCTAAAGCCAGCAAAGAGTTTGCTTCAATAACTTCAGTAACTTGAGTTTGATCTAAAAGATTTAATGCTAAAGCTCTAACGGTGCTTATACTAAAGTTCCTTTACGACATGCCGCACTGCTTGACATTAGGATGGGTTTCATTTTATGTCTGGTTCCTTTAAAGGTTTCATCCTCTTTTTCATATTTTCTTGTTTTTAAGTGATAAAAATAAATTTAAAATGAAAATAACAAATGTTGGATTTCTGTGATGCTTTGTGACGATGTCCTTTGTTAAAAGGACGCTATCAGTACAATTAAAGTGAATTGAACTAAATGCATTCATTCATTCATTTTCTACCGCTTATCGAACTACCTCGGGTCACGGGGAGCCTGTGCCTATCTCAGGCGTCATTGGGCATCAAGGCAGGATACACCCTGGACGGAGTGCCAACCCATCGCAGTGAACTAAATTAAATGAAAATAAATATACAGTATTTGAATGAATTAACTGCCATAACCAGACGCCGTGCTGCCTCCTGTACAGAAAAGAAGAGTCGCAGAACTAAAACTGGTTTTTTATACATTTATCAGCTACAGCTGATTTTTTTTTTCAGGTGCTTTGTTTTGTGCACCAAAAAAACAGTTCTAGTTCTACATCTAGAATAAAAAACTATGAAAACATTATTGACAAAATGAGCACATTAATAAATCCTTGTGTTCTCTTTGACTGGAGATACAATGTAATCCCTCACTTGTCCATCTCTAGTAGATTATCATTGCTATGTGACATCTATGTGGGATTTTTGTGTCACTTTGCCACGGACGAATCGGGGTTTCGCCACATCACACAAATAAAACAAGGATTATTGTAAAGCATATGTGCACTTGCAGAGAGTTACTTTCTACTCAAACAGTAAATGTAAATGTTTACATCCTTTTGGTTCGTGTTCGATTATGGTAAATTAAATGATATTTATTATTACAAAATTGTTTGTTTCCTTTCCATTGGGATTCAAGGATTTTTTCAGACATCACATGGCAACCCTTGAGCTTTCAGAAAGAAAAAAAACAAACCCTAATAAAGCATTTAAATTTACACTGGACATCAGTCACCTGTGTTAAGATATAGTGTTAATTTTAATATTTAATTACACAGTTTACACTATTACTGTTAAGTGGCAAGATCACTAACTCACTGGCTAGTATGAGCTTCTCTTCTATTATTCACTGCTTTGTTTAAAATGAATTAGAACAGCACACACTTTTATGGACTTCTAATAAAGTTTAATGTTGTGGAATGTCTGCAGCTATAAACAGTTGTTTCATCACTAGCCTCTATAATATTTCTCTTTTTTCTGAATTTAGTAAAAATAAAAAAAAAAAAAGCAACTGTCATGAACAAAGGCTTTCCCAGTGATTAAATACTTAAAGGAATGTTTTATGTATTATTTTATGTATTGTGTGACTCATACAACATTGTGCTTTTATTTTTCATTTTCAAAATGTATTGTCATACAGTAAATGCTTCATGTATTTAAACATATGTAGAATAAATGTGCATTGAGTAGTTGTACTGTATTTACAGTATGAGGTAAAGACTCAAATAAACACCACTTTGGTACTCGGCCCTTCTTATGTGGGACAAAATTTCAGTTTCTGACCGAATTAAAGACACGGTCATAAGACACGGTCGAGGCTCACAGCAGTAACGGATACAAAAGGTCATGGAATAAGTGAATAATAACCACATCCATATTTTATGTGGAATAGTGACTTATTTGGCGAATTCTAAGATATTACAGATAAAAATTACATCTGCTTTCGCTGAAAGGATTTTGTACTGATGAATTGCATGGTCTTGTCATGTGGCCAGTACAAATGGTGGAGAATCTGAGAATAGAGAGACTTTACATCTTGCTTTGATAAGAATGTGCTGATTGCATCTAAAAATGTAGCACAACATTTCCTGCATGATCAATCAACGCCATCATGCAAACCTTTGCCGAAATTAGCTGCAAAATAGACTCCATTTAATTTGCTGCGCCAGTGTCTGTCAGTAACTGCACCTTCACCAATTAAAACAGCAAATGAGTACAACCATCATTTATGCACAGGGTTCAGAGCGTACATTCATTCATTTATTTATTTTTTTTTCCAGTCCAGGAAGGTTCATGGTCAGGCAAGATGGCTTTTTTGCCTCGATTAGAGCTGAAGTAGCTTTTGAAGATCTAGACATTTGTTCCACTCCAGTGATTCTCATTCATTTCCTCAGAACGAGTTCTACTTCAACTCTCCTTAGGGGAGCTTCCACTGGAAAGCTGTGAAACTCCTTTGTATCTGTCTTTTTCTCCTTCTGTTTCTTTCCTTTTCTCAATCTATAGCATCAGCGCCAGTCGATTGATGCATGAATGAAGTGTAGAAGGACTTTACAAAATAAAATCTTTGTGTCAGGGACTGCTTTGCTATCATGTAGCTGGCTTCCAGTTCTGTGTGGGAAGGTGATGGATTTGTCCAATGATATTTAAAATGAAAACCCCTCATGGTGAGAGCTCACTAAAGTCTGAACAATAAATCATATTAGTGCTGGTGGGCTTAATTGATGATGATTTCTTAGTTTGAGATGGACGTTATGTAGGGTTGAGTCATTAGCATCTGCATCTGTTTAGCATTGTCATTCTGCCAAGCACAAATGAGATTCACTGTTTCTCCTGTCTCGCTTACATAATCTGCCATCCTAGTGTACATATTTCATCTACGTGAATGAATGTTCTGCTACTCGTAATTTTTTTGTATACTTATTGTCTTTTAATTTGACAAGTTTGCTCTAAATGACAAGTAATCTGCCGACTAATTTCACATCCATGTATTGTTATAAAGCCAATTAAGCTATAACGGTAACAAGTTTACGTTGAATTTTTACATGCACAGCATTTTTTACTCATTATCAAACTGTGTACTGGTCAGTGCTGCACTTTCCACAGACAGCTGGATTGTTGTACTGTACTGTCTTGCACTGTCTTGCCGATGCACATTGTGTAGCACTATGTAGTGTGTCATCTCCTATAGTTCTGTGTTTTTTGTAGAACCAAAGGTCCTGGAGGAACACTGTGTCATTATACTGTATACTGCACCAGTTGCAGATGGTTGAAATGAAAATAAAATAATTACAAATTACAAACAGTATATTGTTCATACACCTATCTCACTAATTCAGCATATGTCCTTCCTAACTAATAGAAACTCAAATAAATATTCACGAAAGCTTACATCATTCATTTTGATGACATATTGAAACGACACCTAAGAATTTCTTTTTTTTAAGATGAGGTTATGTTATGACACTTTCCATGCCGATATTTGATACAAATTCTTTAACAGGAATACAATCAGGCCCCTATATGACACATATATATCAGACATCAAAGCCAAAATGAGTCTAATTTATGCACAAATAATATACACATAACTTTATTATCGCACTGTGGTGCTAAGACAATAAAAATCATCTGCAGTAATCACATTGCCCAGCCATTTCAGGGCAACTTACATACACACATTCACTCTAAATGATGATTTATCTTAGTCGATTCACCTCCTGACATATTTTTGGGAGATAAGAAGAAACCAGAGAACCCATAGAGACCCATGGGACATGAAAGATATAAAAAACACTGCAGAGACAGTAACCCAAGCTCAGGATCAGAAGAGGGATCATGGAGCTGTGAAAAGGCAACGTTATACACTACGCTACCAACTAAATATCATATAAATTGTAAACTTAGACACACTAGTCACACCTACAGTACATGCATCTGATGAAGAGTCAATGTAGAGTAGTGTGTTGACTTTGCATCAGTGATAGACTTTGCGGGTTTTCACATCATCAATATGCTTCCTGCTCCAATCCAACATGGACGCTGTTCTGAATTTCCCCACTCTGTCAACAGCAGGGAAGTTCATTAAACGTGACACAGCTTGGCATTGGACTTCCACTTCTCAGACAGTGTTTGACGCTTAGAAAAAGAATCCATTGTCCTTTACCAACAATGACCCACTTTCACTCTGACTGGCAAATGTTTCTGACCTGTATTGCACCTGCAACTGGAGTAGGAGTGGTCTTCTCCCAGCTACAGAATGGGGTTGAAAGCCTACAGTATTGTTTTCATTTTTTTTGTGCTCAGGCCACAGAAAAAGCACTCTATAGAAGAATGTGAAGCATTCACTTGCATATAGGGTTATGATTTGTGGCACCATTGTCTATACAGCTGCTGTTTCATCCTGAGAACAAATTCTCAAGTTTTCAACCTTAGATAATGGACCCAAGCCTCTGCAACTCCAGATAGTGATCAGACATGGCTATATAACAGTCGAATTTTCAGCTAAAGTTAGACACAATAACCAATAATCAGATGTCATTTCTTGCCAGTATTCCACTAAGCATAGATTGAGAAGAATACTGTAAGGACTCTGCCCTGACTCTGGCCACGTGCGTTTGTTTACGTTTCTCGTCACGTGTCTGCCTCGCCTTTGTCTGCTCCTCCCTGTCGTCACACCTGATCCTTATTGTGTCATCATTGTCTTTTGTATTTAACTGTGCCGCGTTGCCTCGTGCAGCGCGGCATCTACTGTGGTCTGCATTTGGGTCCGCTTCTGTCCCGCGTCATGACAAATACTTTGTGCACCTTTGTACTTTCATGCCTCATGTGCAGCACCATAACATGAACTGACATGTTCAGGAATCAGGAGGCATGTGCTGGCCTTAGCACATGAGGCACAGAGCCAAGAGTCCAACCATGAAAGTGTAAGAACTTTAACCACATACAACTGTAATCAGTTGTTATGGTGAACTACCTCGGGTCACGGGGAGCCTGTGCCTATCTCAGGCGTCATCGTGCATCAAGGCAGGATACATCCTGGACGGAGTGCCAACCCATCGCAGGGCACACACACACACTCATTCACTCACGCAATCACACACTAGGGACAATTTTTCCAGAGATGCCAATCAACCTACCATGCATGTCTTTGGACCGGGGGAGGAAACTGGAGTACCCGGAGGAAACCCCTGAGGCACGGGGAGAACATGCAAACTCCACACACACAAGGCGGAGGCGGGAATCGAACCCCGACCCTGGAGGTGTGAGGCGAACGTGCTAACCACTAAGCCACCGTGCCCCCATATTTAGTAACAGTGCATTAATATTTGCAGAAATTGCTTGATGAGGTTGTGTTTCCTTCTTCACTCCATATAGCAACAAAATCTGTCCAAAGAACTGTAGACACAAGAAGCCTCGACTTGTCAGTTGTCAGTACTGTATCAGTTGACTGATAGGTCTCGTTGGCATGCCAGCTGTCTTCAGATGGTCCCAATGCTCATTAGAACACTTGAGGGTGACAACGAATCTGTCTCTCAAATACCTGCTTCAGTCACACCACAGAGCCAAGCTGAGCAACATGGCAATGATTCGAGTGAGTTTCCGCTCCTCCTGTTGCGTTAGAGACCTGGCCTGACTCGCCCTGACTCGCCCTAACACTGAAACAACCTTTCACAGTTAAGTGGGGAATAATTTCTGTATATCTGCACTGAAGTGATGTGACAACCTTAGGGATGTGGTAGCCTAGTGGTTGAGGTGTTTGGCTACCAATCAAAAGGTTGACCAGGATCAAAATCTAAGATCCTCTAGATAAGGGAAATGCTTATGATTGAATGTGATTATCATATATTTTTTTTTTGTAAATTGTACTAATTTACTTCATTTTTTAATACTTGACATTAATATAATAATAACTTTTTCAACACTTTTGATACTGAAACCTTGTGCTGTTAAAGTAGATCCACTATATGATAAATATTGGTGATTGATTTTTGATCTTGTATTTTTTTTGTTTTGTTTTAGTTAGTAATATTAGCAATTTTTTGTATTTAATATAACTATTAGTTTTAATAGCTCATTTAAGGCATACTGTTTATAAAATGTAATAAACTAATGCATCCCAAAGTCCTCTTATAGCACAGCAATTGACTGCCATAGATTACAATTTATAAATGAAGGACATTTTATAATGTAGTTACATTAATCCTGTTGAACATCCATGAGACAAATATATGGACAATTGTCCATGACACTGACATGTGCTTTTTAAATTCCAGAACTCGCCTTTTGCTGTTATGATATTTATATCATCACATATCGTTCATCCCAAAGGTTGTGGTCAGGGCTCTGTGAAGGACCATTGATTTAACATTAACCTTGGCAAAAAATGTCTTCATGGATCTCACTTTGTGTACAGTGGCATGGTTGCTCTGGAGCAGGTTTAATTCCCAGGCAGGGAACCAAGCCATTGGGGGGGTCACACAAGCCAGTGCATGATTAGTGCCAATTTTATTCCAAGCCTGGATAGAAATCCATTGGTTGTATCAGGAAGGGCATCTGGTGTAAAAAAATAAAAAAATACTGTGCCAAATCAAATATGTGGATTAATGATCTAGTGTGGCAACCCCTAACATGAGCAGCCAAATAACAACAACATTAGTTTTAACATATGTTCAGACATGACATACAAGCCATTGTGAATGAGTTGTTAGTATAGAAACTATAACATTCAAACAATAGCATTAATATAAACATTAATGTATGGCTGTCAGATCTGCTTATTCAAAACCCTCTGACCAATCAGAATCGAGAATCAAACAGTAATCTTGTATAAAGTGCTATGTGTATTTGTATAATGCTGTTCTAATTTATTTTATGCCATTTATTTTTTTTTATTATTCAAGAATGGTTGCCAGAAGAGTCCAAAATTTGGGCATTACTGTACATTTTTATGTTGCACCTGTGTCAAACCCATTCAAAGTCCATTTCACTACAGGTGAAAATATACTGTACACCCATAGGCATGCCATAGGCTAAACAGTCAAAATAAGGACATGTGCACGCCTGTGATGGGAGGATGTCAAGAAACATGCCCATAATGATGGCTGGTAGTCATACACCCACATATACACTGCCTGTCAAACCTTTTCTTCAGAGTAATATTTGATTCATAAGAATTTATTCACATATACACATCAGTGGTGTGAATGAAATATCTAGATACTGCAGAAGTCTATCTTCGACCAAGTTGTGAATCCGTAAACTCTAAACTCTAGACTCTAAACTTCTCTGGGAAGTCCTGAATAAGGTAGCATACTATCATACATACAGCATACTATCTCTTAGTAATACCTGAAAGAAAACTGTAGGACTATTTTATAGCTACGAGTCTCCTGCAATTAAGAAGGCAATACGTGTATGTGTTGGCAATATGTGTTGGCAATACTGCATTTTTTAAAATAAAAATATTTTATAAATTATTTGATTATTAAAGAGCTAATACACTAGTGGTACAGTGTAATCAGAAATAAATGCTATTTCAAGTGCTCACATTCTGCAGCCAAGCTCACTTCATCACTTCATCAATATTCGGTCACTCTGACTCCAATACATACTGTGTGCTGAGCAATAAAACCAGTCGTTGTAACATGCACAAGATTAACTTGAGACATGACACAAACTAAAGTCACTAAAAATCCATCATTTGACAGGTTTTATGTCAACTTGACATTACTGACAAAAGCAGCATTTATGACAGCTGACACCAGTTGAAATATAGTTTATAAATGTTTATGTAGGTTTGTGCACACACTTTAGGGTGTTTTCATTTTCAGGTATCTAGGGACAGTTTGCTGGATTTTTGGCCCATGTTTGAACACACCAAATGACCTCAGACAGTTTTAAAGCAAACTGAGCTGAACGTCTTAAGCTTACTAAAAATGTGAATTTTAAGTCTGTTTCACACATTTTTGTTTTACATTTCAGAATTCTCATACAGGCCTCTGTACAAATTGTGCTATCCAACATGGCTGCTCGTGCTGGACGAGGGATGTTATGGTGGACAGATGAGGAAACGGATATGAGCTTAGTATGGAGTCCAGTAGGATGGACTGATGGATACTGGGTAGTGATGTGGTGTAAACTTTTAAAATGAAAGTAGTATTAATGGAAAGCACATTTGTTTTAACACACCTGAGATGGGAAAAAAAAAATTCACAATCAAAATCAAACATTCCAGTCTTAAGCCCTGAAGGCCCACCCATTCACTGGACTCACTTGTACTCGCATTACAGTATAGTCACGTCAGAGCAGTCTTAATGAACAAAGAGCTTACACAACTATTTAAATTGCATTTTATGTTTTTCCACTTGTTCACCCCATTGCTGCTTAAATGAACCAAATCGGGATCTGCTCCCCTTTTTCCGAGACCGAGATGGTATAAATATAAAGATAAGTGAGTTTTTTTTTTTACTTGGTCTACCTCTTGGTCCACTTTAAGTAGTTTGAATTTGGTTCTTTCAAAGAAGATGTGTGAAAACACTCTTAGTGAAGTGTCGCAGTCCAGACTCCACACAACAGAAGGGTTTTTTGTCCCCTGTCAGCGATAGTGACAATCACGGCTGTAAGCTGAAGAGGATACTTCGAGCTTTTCTCGGAGTTTGTTACACTGTCCTCTGACACAGCATGAGCAAGGAAGCACAGGTTAGCTTTTACCCAACCTGCTTGGTTGTTGACTAATGATAAGGGAGAGCTGTCTCTGGATAGGAATCAGCATTTAACCAAATTTGGTAGATGAATAAAATAAAGTTATTGCAGTCCGACAAAGAAAAAGAAAACCTCATTTATTCAAAACAAAACAAATAATCCTGCTGGGTGTATTACTCTCACTCACTCACTCATTTTCTACCGCTTATCCGAACTACCTCGGGTCACGGGGAGTCTGTGCCTATCTCAGGCGTCATCGGGCATCAAGGCAGGATACACCCTGGACAGTGTGCCAACCCATCGCAGGGCACTGGGTGTATTACACATACATATATAGCGTACTGTATAAGGGGGCACGGTGGCTTAGTGGTTAGCACGTTTGCCTCACACCTTCAGGGTTGGGGGTTCGATTCCCACCTCCGCCTTGTGTGTGTGGAGTTTGCATGTTCTCCCCGTGCCTCGGGGGTTTCCTCCGGGTACTCCGGTTTCCTCCCCCGGTCCAAAGACATGCATGGTAGGTTGATTGGCATCTCTGGAAAATTGTCCATAGTGTGTGATTGAGTGAGTGAATGAGAGTGTGTGTGTGCCCTGCGATGGGTTGGCACTCCGTCCAGGGTGTATCCTGCCTTGATGCCCTATGACGCCTGAGATAGGCACAGGCTCCCCGTGACCCAAGGTAGTTCGGATAAGCGGTAGAAAATGAGTGAGTGAGTGAATGAATATAGCGTATATGTGGCTTGAATGTGTGTATCCATGTACATACTGTATACACAGATGGCATGTACAGAAATATATAGTTGAAACTCAACAAGCTAAGTAGAATAAAAAAAGTAGTGGTGCCTATTCCCTGATCATCCTGAGATCTGCCAAAAGAGTGAATAAAAGGTTTTATCTTCCTTCTGCATAATTTCCCAGGATGTAAAGATGTACAGATGTTCAAGAGTTTTTTCTTCGTTAGCTCTTGCAAAACAGAAAGATGTGTGAAAGGGAACCTTATGTCTGAAGAAAACAGCAGTAAATGCTGTAGAAGGTAATTAATTAGCTGAAGACTAACATGTGATGGAGATGAATGTTTACACAACTCAGCTCAGATCTGCCCTCTTGCCTTATTACTGCCGTCCTTGTCTGCCCTCTGAGGGCACATTAGTTTATCTCTTGATCAGCTTATTATTTTACTAAGGCTGAAAAATCGCTGTTCTATTATTGTGACTTTCAAAAGTCTTTTAATGGTTTTTGCAAAGTGCCACCCGAATATCAAGCGATACAATTTATGAATGTATGATTGTGCGCTCTGTTAACGACAGCCAGAGAAGTGATTGATAGATTTAGAAAATTCAAAAAAAGAAAGCAATATTTGATATTTATCCTTTCTGAAATTGTCAGACTAACTTTATATGTAAGTAGTCATAAGTCACGCATGAGAATAAAACACGTGGTTAAAGACACTGTTCGTTTTTACACAAATAGGGTGACAATAGTGCAGATTGCACCATTTATTTATTTTTTTTACATCAATATTTTTTAAAATGATTTATTTATTTTTACATGTAATCCCATGTTTTTCACGACTTGTCATTTGTACTGAATATATTTGTATTTTTGCATGTGATTTTTTTTTCTGCATGATTTATTTTCTAATTTATTTTCACATTTAATTCTATATTATTCACAAGCAGTTCCAGGACATAATCCATTCAAAATGCACCTTCTTAAGACACACATCTTGTAAACTTTTCAGACCCCATTATCTATATTTCACTACCTGACCTACTTATGTGCTGTCATAAAAAGTGACATCATCTTTAAGCTTTATTAAGTATGATATTTTTGCTCTTTCACCTCGCTTCCTTCGACTGAACACCCCTGTCCACCCTAACACCACTTTAATGCTTGTCTTGAACCCTGACCAGACTAGACTCTTGATTTCACAGCACTGTCAAGCCCTGTTACTGCATTTCTAATAATTGTCTAGCACACCTCAGCCCCTGCTCCATATATTTTAGCCGTGGAGCAACAGCTCTCCACACTCGACAGCAATTAAATAAAAGGAGGCAGAGCTGGAACAAAGCCAGACTCTGGATGTGTCTGCCTGCAGCACTGTCACACAGACCAACCTGCACGATCACGGTCACTTTAGCATTAGGTGCCATACAGGCAGACAGATACAGGAGGCAAATCATCAAAAACACAGTCAGGTCGTCTTACTTTTAAATATTAGGTGATATACGACTCATTATCATGATTCACTGCTTTTTAAGTCCCTGTAGCTTTTTTATAATTAAAGGGTTTAAAGCCTCTCGATTAAAATGTCTTTCATAAATTATATACACATTCACTGTCCACTTTAACAGGAATACCAGAACAGCTGCTTTATTTATTTATGTTTCATAATATAATATAATATAATATAATATAATATAATATAATATAATATAATATAATATAGGGGGCACGGTGGCTTAGTGGTTAGCACGTTTGCCTCACACCTCCAGGGTTGGGGGTTCAATTCCTGCCTCCACCTTGTGTGTGTGGAGTTTGTATGTTCTCCCCGTACCTCGGGGGTTTCCTCCGGGTACTCTGGTTTCAACAATATCTGAAATACCCAAACCAGTCCATGTGGCTCCAAAATACAGTACATGCCATGATCAAAGTCACAGAGATGAATTTTTCCCATTCTGATGTTTGACGTTTGATGTGAATGTTACCTTAAGCTTTTGGCTTGTACCTGTACCTGTATGATTGCATGTGCCGCACTGCTGTGACCACATGATCGAATGATTAGATAACTGGTGTTTCTAATAAAGTGTACACTGTGTGCATATTTTTACTGTAATAAAGTACAGCAGGAAGATTTGGGCACATTTCATGCATGTTTGGATCATTCCCAGGTGTTCTTAGATCTTAAATGAAAAACTCTCAGATTGGAGGTTTAACATAAAAGGAAAGAAGCTTAACTGAGTATGGGTCAGCTTTCACTTCTTCTGTAGAATTTTCTGTTTACTTCTCTGTTTCATTTGTGCAAGTTCCATTGGCAGGTCAACTATTTATCCCATTTCTGTGTTTTCTCAGCTGTGTGTGTGTGTGTGTGTGTGTGTGTGTGTGTGTGTGTGTGTGTGTGTGTGTGCGCGTGTGTGTGTGTGCACGTGTGTGTGTGTGTGCGCATGTGTGTGTACATTTTTACACACACACACACACACACACACACACACACACACACACACACACACACACACAAACACACATGTATATGTATTTAATTTGATATACCTTATTAAATATTGTGATTATGCCGAGCACAGTATTTAACAACTAATGTGTATTTTAAGCCTTAATCCAAGTCTATAACTCAATTCACATTAAAGGGATTCACATGAAGAAATTTGTTTGAAAGTAATTTTTAGCAGGTATTGACAAGCCATGCCCTGAGAGTTTAAATCAGAAGAAATTCACTCTTACTGTATCAAAGTCTAATCTAATTTTGTTTTCTCTTAGATCTGAAGCCTGATGAATTTTTTTGCATGTGTTTTTATTTTCACACATGATTTTTATACATGCTTCATTTATTTTCATTTCTTTACACATGACCATTTTTTCCACATGAATTTTTTTTCCAAATGATTTCACAATCATTTATCTTTGCATGTCATTTTAAATGAATTTTACAAAAATAAACACTTCACAAGTATAAACCATATTTCACAAGGTTCCGCAAGTCTTTTGGTCATGAGGACAATTTTAGTGTATAAATTGTTGAAATACACTTTCATGTAATAATGTGCATGGAATAGAAAACTGTTGATAAGGTGTGTGTGTGTGTGTGTGTGTGTGTGTGTGTGTGTGTGTGTGTGTGTGTAAGAGAGAGCGAGCAAGAGAGAGAGAGAGAGAGAGGCGAGTTAGCCTTAGGTGAAGAATGAGCTCTTATCTGCTCTGAGCTGAAATCCTGAGGGTTAAAGCTCAACAGGTGAACAAAGGGACTGGGTAAGTTTTTCTGACTGAAAATATGAGTAACTTAATAAGAAACATATTTCCTTCCTCACTTATTTCTCTCCTTGTCTCTAAGTCTCTATAGCCTTTGCAACCCCTTTATGAATATTTCAGGCCTCAAAGAGAAGAGGCCAACCCCATAAGTATCCCAGGGCATCTAAAGATGTACAGTACCACCTCCAGTTGGCTTTCACTGATTTCATATGAAGAGAAGTTACCAAGCCCAATACACAAAATAACATTCTACATAAGCTGAATCTCCATCATGGAGTATTTGAAGACTTCAGCACAGAGGAGTTGGTGGTTAATCTATAATGAACTCAGATAATGAGCTAATTTATGAGTTGCTCAAGAGCTCCTGGTTATACAATTCCAAAGTGACTGTATATGACTGTAGAAAGGACATTATTTATAATGACACTCTCTGGTGTTTATGGTAATTCACACTCTCCAGTGTTTGTAATAATTTATATTCGCATTCTCTAGTGTCACAGAAATAAGGATGGCTTCTCTTCTTAGTCTGGCTCCTCTCAGGGAAGTTTCTCCTGGCCACAGTCACCACAAGCTTCTCATTAGGGATAAATAGGGATAAATACAAATAAATGTACATTTATGTTCTTTAAAGCTTGTTTTAAGACAATGTCCATCGTTAAAAGCATTATACAAACAAAATTGAATTAACCTGAATTAAATTACGAACTTTATTGTCTTTTAAAAACTTATGGAAAATGAAGAGTATCTAAAACGGATCAATGAAAAAATGAAAGGTAGAATGAATATATGGATAAATAAACAAAAAAATAATTGTAATCCAGCAAAGAATGGACATCACCATCACAACAAAAGCCAACCACTGCCAATCAACTTCCCCTGGGCCCTTAAGCAAGGTCCTCAATCCTCATCGTGAATTTTGGTTTCAAGAAACATAAGAGGAAAAAATAGAAAAATATACATAAACAATGGCAGAGATGAAGGAAAAGCTGCTTAAAAACAACAGTGCCTTTGCAAGCACTCGGCCTCACCTCACTTTAGGTCATTTGGCAACAATCAAGCTTGATCAGATTCTAAAAGCCTTCTTATTTTCCTCCACTTTACTCAAAAGTAATTTGAAAACAGGTTAATACGCTCTGACCCGTCAGAGAGCCACGCTTGAGCTCTGTGCATGTTTATTTGATTACGGTGACTTTTCAGATCGTTTCCTGTCATGACATTTCCTAGGAGTGAGGGAGTAAAAGACAGAGAGAAGGAAAAGAGAGAGAGAGAAAGAGAGAATGTGTGTGTGTGTGTGTGTGTGTGTGTGTTTGTGTGGTGATGGGGGGGGGCATTTTTTATTTTGCGTTTTTGCATCTCACTCTCGCTCCCGCTCCCTGTCTCTCATATGAAATGTGAAATATTTACGCTATTACGTAAATATTTATTACGTAAATATTTATTACGCTATATTTACAATATTTACGCTGAAATTGACAAAGAGGATCCTGTTAAAGATCAAGATATAAATTATATATGAGCAAAGGTTTTTGCTATAGGAGAACGAGAGAGCAAGAGAGGGGCAGAGAGAGAGAGAGAGAGAGAGAGAGAGAGAGAGAGAGAGAGAGAGAGAGAGAGAAATTAATCTAACATTAGAAGAGGGATTTATTTATTCATTCATTCATTTATTAGTTTTTTATTTATTGATAACAGTGGCATGTTATTGGTGCCATCTACACTGGTATTTCAGCTGATCTTGAGGGATTTTCAGACAACAAAAATCTGACAACAACCATAACCGACAAAATCCACTTAGCTGAAAAAGCCACATTGGATTACATACATGAAAGCTACCGTAACCCAAATGGCAATTCTGTACAACCGTGATGAGCAGAAAAGCATGTCAGAATGCATAACACTTGAACCCTAAGGCAGATGAGCTACAACACCAGAAACTACATTGAGGTTCCAGTCCTGTCAGTCAAAAACTGAAATCTAAGGCTAAATTCAGAAAACAATCTTTAACTATTCTTTTTTTTTTTTTTTTTTTTTTTTTTTTATGATTGTATGATTTATTTTTAACATGAATTCTCTTCGACATCTTAAGCTTCTGTATGAGTCGGAAAATAATTCATGCATTTTTAAAGCGGTTTGTGATAAAGCAACAGAAAAAGCGAACTCTGTATTGCGATATATCGTGCAAACAATAAACTAATTGTTGATCTGTGTATTTCCCTAAACATACAGTATTGCGATTGCTGTACGTTTTCTAAAGTTTTCCAAATGGATTTTGTGTAAATTCACTATGGACAACAGAGACACATAGCAAAGGGTATCAGTTTAAATCAGACTAACACAAAGCACTTTTGTCTAACAGATGTCTTGAGCTATCATTACAGTCACTGTCATGTCAGAATGGTTTCTTCCTGTCAAAAAAGAGTCCGGCTAATGGAACAATGGAAACTGGATGTCTTCACTCGCCTGTTGCTATGCCAACATCAGTCTGTCAGCAGACTTTCTGCAGTTGGGCAGCAGGGTTATTCCACATTCGCTGTTTCTCCACATGAACACTACCTGAAATACAAGCAATATTTTATATTCAGGAAAAAAACTACATTTCTCAACAGAAGCAACCACATTTCTCAACAGAAGTCTACTTTCTTCTTTACTAGTTTTATTATTAAAATTGTCGTATTGATTAAAAAATGCTTTGTATTTAAAGGTTAAAAAACAAACAACAAAATTCCAAACAAACAATCAAACAAACAAAATGCTTTAAATGACCCTAGTGAGATGTTACATTTAAATAACCCTAATGTTAAATGTAAAAGTGATCTGTTCTTCTGGAAAAATATAATATAAATATATATATGCTCAGGAACATTCTTGGAAAAGAGAAAAGTCAAGAATTCCAATGGGTTCTTCAGTTTGTCCATCAGAGGAAAAATCCCATGTAGAAACGTATGGCAGAATGTTAGGAATCGATGTATTATTGAAAGCTATGACCTGTTATCTATCCAAAGAACCTTTTTTCTAAGAAATTCTAAAAGTTTTTAATCCATAGTTCAATACACTCCTCTGCCTTAGTTCAGCTTCCTTAGAATTTCTCTATGTAGTCTGTCTAGGGAACTTTTAGAGAATTGTGTAACTATATTGTGGCTATATTACAGTTACACATATTACAATTTCACCTTCTAAACTATCAGAAGTGAAGGTAATAATTATCCATAATAAAGAAGCATGTATCTTAGAGCTCATGACTACTGTATGAAGCTTAGTTCGTTTAGATGTCAGTTGGTGATCATTAAACTCCAGTTATGTGCCTTGGAATATTACAAAAAAAGTACATTTTGGTGCCTTTAGGTTTTATAGTGTAAATAAAACCCTAGAGCAAATGAATTTCCCTTCACAGGAGATTCCAGTTACAAACAGGGAAAGGTTTTGACCATATATTACATTACATATAGTTTCATGTATTAGCCTACTTACTGTGTGTGTGTGTGTGTGTGTGTGTTTGTGTGTGTGTGAGTGTGTGTGTTAGCTGTTCTGAAATGGTATGCAATCATGAGGGAGCAGCCAGAAAGAGTAACTGGGTAATTGGCTGATTCTACACACTTGCTTCTTGTTCCCTTGGTGTCTATTTATTTTTCCCTTTGTCTCTGCAGTAAAGTGCCTGGAGACCCGAACGGACAACTGCTGCAAAGCCATGTTAACATATGATTGTTAATGCTTCTGAAAGGAAAGTGAAACACTTTTCTGCTTGTTTCCTCCTTGGCAACAGCGCACAAACTTTTCACACTCACTCATTTTATCTTAGAGCTTTACTGTTGTACTCATTTCATATTTTTATATGCGTTATGACTGTCATTCCAATGCCTTCTAGGACTAGATTTGATATTTTCTCTGTATTTTTCTAGTTGGTTAGAGTTAGAGATCACACCCCCACACTCCTCCAGAGCTAGTTTCTCGCTCATGCAGAATAATTTTAATTGTGTGTCATAGATCTTTGTGAGAGAAATGGCAGGGATTTTTTTTCTAGCAAGGAACAGAGCTGCACTGTGACATGAAGGGCTGCCAGGCTGCTTACAAGAAAAGTCATGCAAGAAATGAGTAATTAACTGCTTCTCGGCATGCTTTTGCGAGTGTGTGTCGTTGTGTGTAAATCTCTTTAAAGAAATCACTGGTGACTGACAAAGGCGACATTGTCTGAGAGGATTATAAACGTTCTTATTGATAGGTCAGTGATGTGTGATGTGCACAGGCATCTGCCCTGAAAAAAGTGGACATAAAAAAAAAAATCATTAGCTCTCGCACTGGCCAAGTAAAGTAGCTTGAAGTGTGCTTCTGAGTTGCATGTTCTGGGATGCCCAGAAACCAAATTGAGAAAGCTAAACAGTGGTAGCTATCAGATGTAACATCGATGTCTGGTCAAGTTTAGACATAGCTACATGGCAAATTCAATTAATATAAAGTCACAATCTGTTATCAGGGTTGCAAGTAATATAGGGAGAGATCTATACAATGTGTTCTTATATAAGTAGAATTGACTTGTAAACACAACTGAATGTACACATTGTCATGTAAATGGGATGTTTATTGTCATGTAAATGGGATGTGGTAGCTCAGTGGTTAAGGTGTTGGGCTACTGATCAGAAGGTCATGGGTTTGAACCCCAGGTCCACCAAGCTGCCACTGCTGGGCACCTGAGCAAGGCCCTTAACCCTCAGTTGCTCAGTTGTAAGTCACTCTGGATAAGGGTGTCTGCTAAATGCCGTAAATGTAAATGATGTTTAATCATTGAAAGCATGTACATACACTAGATCAGTCACACGGTGTAATGCAAAATGTTTCAAAACAAAAAGACTGGAGCCGATTGAATATGCCATTCTTTTTTTACACACTAAAGTTAAATCCTGTATTTTAAACCTGTTTTGAATGTGGTTCATACTGTACAGTACATGTTGTATAGCACTGATGAACGCTACATTCTGATTGGTCAGAAAGTGTTGAGTTTTCCATAACAGCAGCTTTGATAGTAGTTCTGCCTGCAAGCTTTATATTAATGTGTTTTATTCTGATCCATTATTAGATTTATATTAAGAACTTATACAGAGACTTGTATGGCAGATGCTTTACATAAACAATTTAACCAGTACACTGCTGTTCTGTTCAACCGATGGAAATGGAATGGAAATCGACCAATCAGATATTTTGATCATTGAATAATAAACAGACGATTCTCCTGGCTTTCAGTGTGAGATGTTTTTACCTCTGTTGAGATGACTTTACACAGATATTTTGTGGTTGAAATTATCACCTTTAAATTTTAGATGCTCAGAGAGCAGAAATGGGCTTGAGGTCACCATTTACTTTTATATTAAAGTCAAATTCTTAAACCTCAGATTGTCTGATTTCATTAATCACCACTGTGGACTGTGACATGACAAAGAAATTCAATACTGAAAATGTGCAAAAACAAGAGGAAAATCTATTTTACACCTTTTGTAAAAATAGCTAAATATTCCATATAGTTTATCATTTTTTGTGATGGAATCATCAGTATCATCATCAGTCAGAGGTAAAGCTACTTTAAATAAATTATTTTAAGTTTTCTAGAAATGGAGGGCTTCTTTTCTTTTTTTTTTTTTTGGTAATACAAAGCAACGCCTTTTATGTCGTTTTATTAACATACAGAGTGCGAGAGCAAAGAGAGGCTAGGGAGGTAATGACTGCTAATAACTGCTATAGTGTAAGATGATTGGACCTGAAGGCAAAATATTCCTCCAAATATCATACAAATCTGTCATTGTTCTATTATAAATGCAATGTTACATAATTGCAGATTAAAACAATATAAATGAATTTTTATGTTCTTTTTTCTGCCCCATTGTTTTCAGAGAGCTGAAAAGCAGAGAAACCACAAATAGAAATAGCCCTGAAAGAATAAATAAACCTTTTTTTTTTTTTTTTCCAAGGGGAAGGAAAACAGGTTGAAAAATGTGTGAAAGAATTGACAAAAAAAATCTCTGACGACAATTTGATGTCAACATGCACTGTAGCTGTGCTTTCAAAAATATAGGTCTATATTTACACTCATACTTCTGCCACGATTGCACCCACTTTAACACAATAGCCACATTTCTTCAACTTCTCACCTGTCGGGCATCTATTAAGAATGAAAGCTGCACTCTGGAGGAAGAAGGTATGTAAGTTTAAGTTCTTTCGGGAAACTTTTGAATATCTGGCATGTCTTTAGTCTTAAGAGCTGGACAAAGCTGACCAATGCATGCTGCTAGCAGCAAGTCTGTGTTAAAATGAAAAGAGAAACTGGACTTGTATATTTGTTTGAATTACATTTATAGCATTTCTGTGCCATTTATCTCTGTGCCAAATCAGTAGGTCAGGGTTTAAGAATACCATCAAGCTTAACCATGTTAGAAAAACGTTAGCACAACAAGAAACCATGCAAGTTGTGATTTTATTTTAACTATTAATGCTCATCTTACTGGTTGAGTAGAGATTGGTATTCAGTCTTCAACTATGACTCTTACAGTACATTTGAGGTCAAGCCGATGAGTCTTAATGCAGGTCTTCATTTGTATCTTGAGAGATGGTGGGTCAAGTAAAGCCACACAAGAATCTCAAAGGGATTCTGTTTCTTTTTTCCCCTTTGTACGGATCTGTGTTTCAACCTGAAATACTCACTCTCACTCACTCATTTTCTACCGCTTATCCGAACTACCTCGGGTCACGGGGAGCCTGTGCCTATCTCAGGCGTCATCGGGCATCAAGGCAGGTTACACCCTGGACGGAGTGCCAACCCATCGCAGGGCACACACACACACGCTCTCATTCACTCACTCAATCACACACTACGGACAATTTTCCAGAGATGCCAATCAACCTACCATGCATGTCTTTGGACCGTGGGAGGAAACCGGAGTACCCGGAGGAAACCCCCGAGGCACGGGGAGAACATGCAAACTCCACACACACAAAGCGGAGGCGGGAATCGAACCCCAACCCTGCAGGTGTGAGGCGAACGTGCTAACCACTAAGCCACCATGCTCCCCCTAAACTGAAATAGAAAAAGGAAAATATAAAAATGTGGTATAAAGTGCAGATGTCTGCAGTTGTTTGTAATATAATGCTGTGAAACATCAAATTAAGTTAGTTGCGGTGAAAAAAGCTAAAAATATAATAAATACTTATTTATAGAGTGTATTGGCAGGATGTTGTGTGTAGGTGTTGTATCCAAGGTATGTATTTATAGGTGCATGTATAAATAGATAGTCCTTGCTTTTGAGAGCCTGAATGATCTGTAGGAAGATGTTTCTCCTTATTATCTCTCTTGGCTGACATAGCGTGAAAGCACTTCCTCGAGTGCAACATAGAGAAGAGTCCATTGTTAGAGTGTCTGAGGTCCTTTTTTTATCCTCCTGGCCTTGGTCCAGCACTGCTTGCTTCAGACAGACTTCAGGTCAGGGAGATCAGCTCAGATGGTGTCCACAACTGATCACAGCACCTTCTGGAGTATTTTCCAGTCCTACTTGGTGGGGTTCCCAAAACAGGATGTGATGCTTCCCATTAGGATGCCATCGGTGGTGCAAAAATAAAATTTCCTTAGCAGTGTAGAGGGCAGTTTAAAGCCCATTAAGTATCTAAGGTGGTAAAGATGTTGACAGTCAGGAGGAGGTTGTTATCCTGGCACCAGTACTTCAGGCTTTCAATCTCCTGCAAGCCTTCCCATCATTATCAGTATCAAGCAGACAAAACAACACTCAACAAACTTGAAAGTGGTGGTAAAAGCCAGAGGAACGATGCAGCAAAAGAGTTATTGAATGTATGTAGTGCAGCTGCACTTGGGAATAAACATCAGAACATTAAAATATTTATCTTTTCATATGAAAATTGGACCATTTTATTTCAATACAACTTAATTGCATAGCATGCAGCAGAAGAAGTTTCTGGAATGAGTTCCAGTCAAATCTCCAGATGAACATGAAACTGACTGGTTCCAATGGATTAAAAGGGCTGGATCTTCCTGATGTTGTAAAAGATAAACATATATACAATAGTGTCAGGCTAGCAATGTGAGGAGGGAAGGATAGCTGATTGTCCAAAAACTTCCCCAAGGTTGCATTTATTACCAGATAGTGTAATCAGAGACACATTATATGAGGATGCGTATCCATTGATATACAGCCACGCAGCCTTTCAACTGATGAGATGCCATCCACAATGATTTTCCTGATAGACATAGGCTACAATTTGTGCAGAAACAAGAGACAATGTGACAATTTAGTGTCTGCATAGAAGCGGTATAGAAACCCTTGTGAGGAAAAGAATGTACTAAGGGAGCGGGTAAACAGAGAGAAAAGAAAAGCATAAGGCACTGAGCTTTGTGGGACACAAGTGGAGAGTCTGCATATAACAAAAGTGGATCTCCTGTATGTCACCTGATATGACCATCCAGATAAGGAACAAACCACTGCCATGCTGTGCTACAAATTTCAAGACTCATGAGAATAGACAGGCGAGTCTTATGATTGGCAGCATTGAAGGCTGCTGAAAGGTCAAGGAGAATGTGGACCATTGACTGTTTAACTGATCTAGCACCGTTAAGCTTCTTACTAAATCCAAAAAGACAGTTTCTTTAGATTATGCCACTTTGAACCCTGTTTGTTTAGGATCATGAAGTTTGATAGATATAGCTGACACTATACAGCACTACAAGAAAGGAATCTTTTTTAGGGTCAGTTTACCTTTTTGTTGCTTGGAGGATGATGATACATGCATGACCAGATTGTAGTGATGTATGGTGGAACTCATGAAGGGGAGGCAGATGAGTCATCATACAGTACTACTAACTATGAAGACTATTACCAGTCAGTTATTTTTATATGTAATTGCTCTACAATTTTCACCTTGCAACCCAATAAAGGTCATATTTCCAGTGAAAGCTATTTGATTAGTAAATAAGCATAACTGTTTACAATCACACTACCCATTTAAATGACCCAGACTCTCTGTGTTACTTTGTGTCTCTAACCCCAGCACCGACCTGGTGATGAGTCTGAGCTTTTGTTGATTTTTTTGCCTTCATTAGGCATTATGCCTGTTTACTCATGACCTGACCCTGTCCCGTTCTCAAGTTTCTGTGCACTTTCTAGCCTTTTGTTTATCTGCTGCACTGTTTTTAATGAACACCTGTCCTGACCTTGAACTCCTAGTCCCCCAAGAATTGGATAGCACAAACATATAAGATTTATTTCTTTAAAAATTCATATCTCTAGATTTTTTTGCACCAGTTCACAACATAATTTACCATAAAACGACTTTAGTAACATTATTCTTTTTCATTTACTGACTAACACAGCAATCTGAGCTACAATAATTCCCAAATATGAGATATGATACTCAAAACAATGTGGGATGTTGTAACATCAATCCAAATGGAAGTGATGGTGGGCCTTAATCTTGCTCATTGTGAAAATGGATTTTAAGGTTATTATTTATAGTGCAGGACCAATGAGCTACCACTGAGCTGCCGCATCTATCTAGTTCTGTATAATAGCCAGGATTTTTTATTACTTATTTTATACTGTATATTCTGCACTTGTCATCTATGGCTATATATTCTTACCTTAAATAAGACAAATAATCACATTACCTATGCATAATGCCTGTGTAAAGTAGTGGTTCACCTACTTTGTTATAGCTTCTGAAGCACTTTTGAGCTCTAACACACTCAGTACTCACCCCCCTAAATCTTTTCAACATTTTGAACATCCCATGAGACACCATTACATTACACCATTATTAAAAATGAAAAGAATATGGCACAACACTCTGCAACTCTGCCTAGACTCTAGAGGCCATCCAACAAATGTCAGTGACTCAGTGAATGTCAGGGACTGTTCTGAGAAGCTACCAAGATGATGAGTAATGCTCAACCACCACCTACCACCATTCTTCATTGTAGGAACAGTAGTTCTCAGGGTGATGAGAAGTGAAGCGCTTATAAATGTAAAGCTTTGTGACAAGGCCTAAAAAGTTACACCAGAGAATTACTGTCCACATGCCCACTAAGGCTCTGTCACGACTTTTTGCAAACTCTAAATGAGATTATATGAGCATCACTACTCTTATAAAAGAGACCGTATAGCTCTATTCTTATTACAGCAATTTTGCTTTTGTTTTTATTTAATTAGTGTATCATTGGTGTAAACACTAACACATCCTTCAAACTCTATACATTTAAACTAAAAAACAGCCTAACTTTTAAGTTCCCTTGGATTCAGTTTTCCAAGAAATATTTACGTGCTCCAGTGTCATGTACTCACTGTTGTGGAATAACAACAATGAAGAGAAAATGAAACTTTAGTAGACACAAGTTTCAGGCACATTACATTATTGTAGCCATAAGTACTGGGTCAACATTTAACAAGGCCAGGATTTGGTGTAGCTGCTTTTCTTTTCATTAGTAACCCCAATATTTTAGAGCCGGTTGTGGGTGAAGTAATATGAAGTATCTGCCGAAATACGAACTATATTGATTCTGATATTTTCGGTTTCTCACAAGTTCCTTCTATTTACTTGGACTCCCCCCTCCTGTGCCATGCCTCCTTTAGGAGCCATAAACAAGCCTTAGCTGATAAATGTATAGACACACACCCCGGGTCCCTGCTGGGCCCTCCAGCTATGTTTTCCCACATCTAGCCATTGAGTGCTCTCCATCAGCTGCAAATTGCATTTGTGGCTCAGTGGGATATTATTTTAAAATAAGACCAAATGTTGGTGTGTCAGTCAGAAAGGAATTGCTCGGATTAATTTGATTTAAAGGAAGTGAAAAGACAAAGAACAGATATGAGATTGGCGTTGTAAAGCTTGTCTGTTTTATTTGCCTCCTTTCTGTTTTTCTCTTGTTCCATCATAAAACACATTGCAGTAGTCTTCAGGGTAAAGTGTTGAAACGGAAGTTATTGATGTGGCTTGGGTTTTTATTTCTACACAAGTAGTGTCTTGTTACGGTTTTGAATATCTGTCTACCAGAATCTTACAGCGGGAATCCCAGATTTATTAAGAGATGCTATGAAGATAACGCTGATCCTAACACATGATGCATGATTTCTCATCCATCGCAAAATGTCTAAATAAACAAATCAATAACACTGAATCTATTTTATTGTTTTCTTGTATTCCTGCCTCCTGCCTCTATGACGAAATGCACAGCTACACACAGATTTTGTCTTGTATACTTGGTATTGCAAGTCTTGGTAACAAATAAATTTTTTTGTAAACCTTGAGGGTCTCCTTGAGAGACCTACAGGGTATTTCATAATGCCATTCATTTCTACACCAAGTAAACCAAAACATCTGTATTAAGATTTCACTGCCTCTGGTGAGGATTTAATAGCAAAAAAGTACAAAAAAAGTATGTAGATGTGATGACAGCTTGAGAGTCATACATAACATGCAAAATAGTAGGTTGTGATGGATCAAATGTTATTTTTTTAAGTTGCTGAATAATGACGCCTTATTGTTAAAACTAAAAAATATATATTTCAGTGATTACTGTGCTGAATTTGAATTTTTGAAATCTGTCACCTTGTGAGAACTACACACAGATGCCACAGCCAGAACATTTAGCTAAGCAAATTTAAATGTTCTGAATATCTGTAAATGCCCACATGAAAATACTAATATAGGGTTTTAATTCACTGATTTTGAATATGGCCCATTATTCTGTATATATCAGAATGAAAAGATGTACAGCACACTGAATCTTCTGAACCATGCTTACCAAAAAACCTGAAGTATTTCTCTCAGTTTCATGTGTCTTGCACAACTCCCCTGCCAAGCTCCACTGTGAGATGTCACTTTTGTCTTACCCAGTCACTAACAACCATTGGGCTTAATTACACCAGGTCTCATCTGGCTTTTCCTCTCTCTCGGCTAGAGAGCCGCAACCGAGGTGATTTCATGAGAAACATTTTCTGATGCTCTTCTTAGACCAAATTAAACTGACGGTTGAAAAGAAGACATTGTTTTGTTCAAGACTATTTGCAGAATGTAGCTTTTCAGGGGTTAAATGATGAAATCTTTACACTGAAATATTCATTCATTCATTCATCTTCTACCGCTTATCCGAACTACCTCGGGTCACGGGGAGCCTGTGCCTATCTCAGGCGTCATCGGGCATCAAGGCAGGATACACCCTGGACGGAGTGCCAACCCATCGCAGGGCACACACACACACTCATTCACTCACGCACTCACACACTAGGGACAATTTTCCAGATGCCAATCAACCTACCATGCATGTCTTTGGACCGGGGGAGGAAACCGGAGTACCCGGAGGAAACCCCCAAGGCACGGGGAGAACATGCAAACTCCACACACACACAAGGTGGAGGCGGGAATCGAACCCCGACCCTGGAGGTGTGAGGCGAACGTGCTAACCACTAAGCCACCGTGACCCCCTACACTGAAACAGAACTACAATATTAGTTCATTTGTTCATATTACTTCATGGTTGACATTTTGCACGTACAGCTTGATTAACAATTAATTATGATTGTTTTTTACATTTTGAAAAACGCAGGTTAGGATTTTTAACACAGTTCAAAAAAGCAGGCAAAAGACAGGTCAGAACTAAGCTATGATCAATACTATGAGCAATCAGAGCAGTACATACTAGGCTTGATCAAGAAAAACACTTGGCGAAAAGTTAAAACTGGAAAATCTCAAACAACAGGTGGACTTTGTCACATCACTGAGTTCCCAAGGAAACAAAATGCACTTTTAAGTGACAAAGGTAACTAAATCACTGAAAACAGAGGAACATAGTCAGAACCATTTCACAATAAAAGTCTCCACCTGCATCTGCAGTCTTTGCAACTCCTTGACAACATGTAATAGATTGTAAGCATTTATAGTTATGTTTTAGAATTGACGACTTTTTTTTTTTCAACAATAAAGTAAAGAGTCGTCTGTCATGAAGACCTTCCAACTTTCTCATGGTGGGTAACCTCCTGACTGACAAAGCTTATCATAATCAGCTCTGTGATAGAATAATTAATATCTGCCATCCATTTAATATCCATTTATTAATCTACTTTTAGCATCTTATTCACATTCAACGTCTTGTTTTTAATATGACACAGTATACTTTGATGCTTTTGTGTCTCATTAATCACCTGCTCAGAGCTTGAAAAAGACATGGCGTCAAATCTTCCGGGTTTGGCGTATAGCCTGTAGCATGCTATCAGATCAGAGCTACCGAAGTCACTGTAGTGTGTGTGTTGCAATATGAACATGAGTGCTGCGTATGAGATGAAGGCTGTCAGTTAGCCTGCAGGGACAGAGCAGACAAGAAAGCCTCAGGCTGTCCAGAGGAGTGGCTGAGAAAGAGAAAGAAAAAAAAAGAAATTATTTCTTATCTGCAACTCTTATTTTCTCTGGTGTGTCAGCGTCCTCTCACCTGCCTTGTAACCTTTTAACCCTCTCCTTCCTGTATTCACCCTCTCTTTTTAGTCTGTTTTTTTCCCCATTCCTGTCTCTTCCTCAGTTCAACACATCCGAAGAAGGTATGCATCTGTCACATAGCAGAGCTGACAGTTCATCCCAGACTGGGAATAGGGCAGAGGCTGCCTCCACTCTTCCCACCTTCAGAATACTCAATCAGATGTCTTTGGGAATATGGAGACTGTCTCATTACTGAAGTGGCACCATATAAAAACACACAGTTCTGCCTCTGCCCATGCTGATGCTGTGTTATCAATATTATCTTGTTAATACGTTCAGATTTAATGTTTGACTAATTTTTAAAAGTATGCTCAGAAAAAAAATATACATAAAAGTAATGACTTGTTTTGCTAAATCAAGAAATAGCCTGCAGCTCAGTTTCAGGGTCTTGCCAATCTTCTTATAGCCTACACATCTTTATGTAGAGCAACAATTCTTTTTTTTCAGATTCTCAGAGAGTTCTTTGCCATGAGGTGTCATGTTGAACTTCAAGTGACCAGTATGAGAGAGTGAGAGCGATAAGATTTAATAAATTTAACACACTTGCTCCCTATTCACACCTGAGACCTTGTAACACTAACGAGTCACATGACACCGGGGAGAGAAAATGGCTAATTGGGCCAAATTTGGACTTTTTCATTTAGGGTTGTACTCATTTTTGTGGCCAGCAGTTTGGACCTTAATGGCTGTGTGTTGAGTTATATAGTACATACATTTTATGTTAATAGTTAAACATATTGGCATTTAATCTTCATTTTAACAATATTGGAATATTCAAGTAATCTAACTAAACAAATAAAACCAACATTTTTTTATCTAAACATTTTTAAATGATCTGTAAAATGGAATTTAAAAGAAATCTAAGGAAAAAGTGAGGTGAAAAGTAATGACACCCTCACATATATTTGTCCTAAAATTGATAAAATTACCTACAGGTGTATTACATCAGGTGCAAATTATTAGAACATTGTTACAGGCCATTTTTAAGACGGCTTGTCAAAAGGCCATCCAAGCAAATTCACCCCAATGGCAGATTGCAAGATGCTTAAAGAAGTCTCCAAAAACCATAAAATATCATCACAGGACCTAAAGCAAGTTCTTGATACAGTTGATGTCAAAGTGCATGAATCTACAATCAGAAAGAGAATAATGTGCTTTGGACAGACGAGTCTAAAACTCTAAAACATAACAGAGGACATTTTTGGTGTAAACCAAATACAGCATTTTAGAAAAAGAACTGTGAAACATGGAGGTGAGAGTGTTATGGTTTAGGAATGGTTTTCTGCAGCAGGACCTGGCCAGGCTCACCATCCTAGAATCCACTATGAATTCTACATTGTTTCAGAAGGTGCTTGAGGAACATGTCAGACCATCTGTCAAAAAACTGAAGATGAAGTGGAACTGGCCCCTGAAATATGACAATGATGTTAAACATACAGGTAAATCCACCAAGGACTCACTAAAAATTTTGAATTCTGGAATGGTCAAGTCAAAGCCTAGATCTCAATCCTATTGAGATCCTGTGTGGGGATGTGAAACAGACAAAGAAATACAAGGAACCCCTCAAACATCATACAGCTGAAAGAATTCTGCATTGAAGAGTTGGGGGAAACTTTCTTCCAGTTGATGTAAGAAACTGGTAGATGGCTAGAAGAAATGTCTCATTGAGGTTATTTCAGCCAAAGTGTGAAACATTAGCTAGAACTTGTGAAAAGTGATTTCTTTTTTTTTCATCTACAGGTACAAATTACAACAAGACCAGAAATTGACATGTTGACATTTCCTAATAAATAACTTAATTTTTAATGGGGTGTTCTAATTTTTTTCACATGACTGTATTTATATCTGGAAGCGTATTGAGCACTTTAGTCACCAATCGAAAAAAAAATGTTATAGGTTAAATTTAGATGAATAACATAAATCAGTGTCATTGTTGCACAACAGGCAAGTAAACCATAAGTCAAAATACAGGAGATGTTATTGGAAAAGCTAGTTTAGTGAAATGAATCTACTTAAAATTGTGTTAAAATGACTAAGTTGACAAATAATGAATACAGTTTCCCTGTTCCCTGTGTTTAAATAGTGGATGTGGAGTTTACTGTTTATGTCAGATCATGTTTCTGATTGGCTGATTATCGTGAAGTAGATATGTTTTTTC
Source organism: Tachysurus vachellii (assembly GCF_030014155.1). Lineage (NCBI taxonomy): Eukaryota > Metazoa > Chordata > Actinopteri > Siluriformes > Bagridae > Tachysurus > Tachysurus vachellii. The sequence continues at coordinate 7,873,671 of NC_083470.1, forward strand.
ACTTATTGTACAATAAGTTATGACATGTGTCTGTGCTGCAACTGAAATTCTACACTATGCTAGTTTTAAAATAACTACTGACAACATACGGTATAACCCAGACTTTATACTCTGACCTAATACTAAATCTATGTGTAAATAGTACAGTTGGATACAACTGGCCACAATTCTCACTTCACCAAAGCTCAGTGTTAAAGTTAAAGGTTAAGGGTTGTAGTGCTTGGGCACTAAATCTGGTGTGTACATACAGTATATGTATGTGTGAGTCCTCAGGGGTTTCCATGCAGACCCTTTATGTTTCTCACAGATAGGTCATCATGCATGAATACACTAAGTCCATGGCACATGTTCCCTTCTTCTCTCTGTATCAAATCCAAATTCTCTCACAGCAGCAGTGATTTACTGACTTGTAAAAGCGTTTAATCTTCCCCAACCTCCCACTGCGTTGTCACAATTTTCCATGAAATGCTGCAAATATACCAAATCATAGAACGGAAAAAAAGATTAAAGAAGAGAAAAAGGAGGAGTTGTTCCAGGCTGTGAAATACTGAAAAGTTTCAAAAGATTCCAGGCTACATTTTAATGGTGAAGGAAGTTAGTTTCCCTGTGATCAGCCTCCCTTAAGATGTTTGCCATCCAGCATGTTTTAATGGGAGTTACCAGAGCAAGGATATACATAATCCATTCAAATCCTTCCCCCAGGTAGATGCCATTATTTATTGTTTGTATATGCCTTCTTGTGGTGTGCCTTTAGGCAGCTTGATTATTCCAAAGGGACCGAATCATTTAATCTGTATACAGAATCATTTTATTCATTACTTCTTTTTTATTCATACTACTTCCATATTTATTCAAAGAGCTTTGAGACTGAGAAAAAAAAAATCATCATTTATCAGCGATGGGCTACAATCTATTCAGAATACATCAGGAATGTGTTTGTATTCAGAGTACAATACATTTGGAAATGTCTGATCCTTTTAAAACATACTTTCAGTACAAAAAAATGATAAAATCAAAAATATTAAAAAAAAAAAAAAAAAAAAAGGTTAAAGATGCACAGACTGTTTGTATGCAGGTTCGATTCAATTCAATTTTATTTGACTTTACAGAAACCTTTACAGAACTTTACAGAATTTTTATCCAGATAAAAATGTCTGGATCTCTAATAAATCTCTAATGAGCAAAACTCCGATCCAGAGTCAAAAGGGAATCCATCCTCTTCTGTAGTGGAATGAAGAAATCACTTACATACAAATACAGAAATGTAAAACAAGCCATTGTTAAATTTGGTGAAATGATATTTTGAGAATATTATTATGAGAAAAAGTCCTGACATGAGCACAGTACAGTCTTTATGATTACAGCAGCAGCTCTTAGGATGACTCTTAGGCCTGAACAGCTTTTGGGAAGTGCAAAGCTTTGGTGTATGAATGTGGGATCATCCACAGCTGCAGAAGGTGAGTCACAAGTGCACAGAGCTCCACGCAGGAGTACATCATGAGGATGAATCAGGCAGGTCCAGAACATCAGAGAAGTCACTATGGGAGAAGTGTGTCAGAAGCAGGCAGTACACTGAGTACACATATAGCTTGTACAGCTCAGTAGAAAGAGTGAGAACAGACTATGTTCGGCTGTATGTTGTGATCAGAGTGCGAGCGTAAGAACCAAGCTGGTCTGCTGGTGACAGTATAACTAGAAAGCAGAGCCAGAAGGCAACACGAGCATGAAGGGCTCCCAGAGTTTTTAAATTATTCTTCCTTTGTTATGATCTAATTTGTAATAATATGACCATTTTCCTGCATGCTGGAGCTCAGGTCTGTGACCCATTCCACTGATTAGCTAATCACAGATAAGTGCCGTGTATAAAGTAATGGATCCCACTATCAGAAGTAAGTAGAAATTTTACACCGCTGCTCTTTTGCCTGCAGTGCCTTATCCAGGGTGTCCTTTCCCGTCACTGAATCACTCCATATATATTTCATTAAAAATATTACATATGTCTACACTTAGTACCGGCTTTTATAACAATTGTATTTGTCACCTGACTGAGGATGAGGTTCCCTTCCTCCAAGGTTTATTCATAGAAAAAGAAGAAGCTTTTATTTTGTCACATATACAGTACATTAAAGCACAGTGAAAACCTTTATTAGCATATCTCAACTTTGGAGTTTGGGGTCACAGATGATACAGGGCCCCTTGAGCAGTGAGAGTTGCTCAAGGGCCTAAGAGTGTCAGCTTGGCAGTGCTGAGGCTCGAACCCTGATCCTCTGATCAACAACTCCGAGACTTAACCACTTCAGCCACAACTTCCTCTTCCGTCTAAAGGAGTTTTTCCTTGTTACAGTCACCTCAGGTTTGTTTATTGTGCATAAATACAAACACATTTAAATATAAGTACAATACTAATCTTGAGCTTTTTGTATTATATTCTTTACGCCCTATAAAGCTGTCTTGAGGCAATGTCTATTGTTAAAAGTGCTATACAAATCAAATTGAATTGAATTGAGCTTATAGCAACACAAGGCAGTTTTAAAGAAAAGGAATGTTTATGACTGAAACGGCATGTGCCGTACAATTCACTCAGCGATTCAGCTCACATTTATGATGTCACCAGTTACATAAATGGTTCTTTAAATATTCATTCATATTTAGTGGGTCCATATGGGGTTCAAATCCGCTGCAACAGTGTCACCGTCTCCTCTTGAACTCCCCAGAAAATGTATTTAAATATATTCTGGAAATGCTAACGTTTTATGCTGCATCTGCTGACAAATGTAAACTGTGCTTTGATTGTGTTTGTCTTGATTTGTTTTGTCTAATACATTTCTTAGTTTATGATCACGCTCAACTCCCATAAAAGGTTAACAGAGTCATTGTTTTAATGAATGCAGCATGGCTTATCTCATTTTCTAGTAGGATGTTATCAAATCAAATGTCATATCATTTGAAGAATGACTATGTGATAACTAGTAATGGATAATTGTGTGCATGTTTATATTCACACAAGCGGTGATCTGCACACAGAGCGACCACTAGCAACTGACATTTATTAAGCTTCATCGCTCATCTCGTATGCATGAGAAATTTGCATTCATTACATGTGTGTACACAATTCGTGTGCAAATCTGATGTTTATTGTACATAATAGACTGTCCAAATGTTATGCATAAGATATCATTTGCAGTATCTTTATGCGATGTTGATGAAAAAAGTTAACCTTTTCCATTAGGAATTAACCTCCCCACTCTGTCATGTTGGTATTGCCTGAGTTAAATGAATGTGTCCCCTGCTCCTGCTGCAATCAGACAGAACACAGTGATCGTAGGAAGTAGCTCAATGCAGCCTAAACGCTCTTTTATTAATTTATTCATGTATTTTTTTTTAAATAATTTAGAGTTAATGTCAAATAACAGATCTGAAGACATTTCTATGAGAAGAAATTTTTAAGATTATGGACAAAAGCTGGAACAACAAAATATTTTCTGGTACAAGGAGAACTTTTTAAAAGTTTGTGTAGTTTTACACTTTTAGTCTTTCAAAAAACATGATCCATTTGCTCAATTCAATTATTATTATTATTATTATTATTATTATTATTATTATCATAAATAGTATTAAAAATATTGTAATTATTAATATTACCATTGTTAATAATAAGTATTAATAAAGACCTTCTTCTTCTTCTTCTTCTTCTTCTTCTTCTTCTTCTTCTTCTTATTATTATTATTATTATTGTTGTTGTTGTTGTTGTTGTTGTTGTCGTTATTAATTCCCTGAGGTAAGAGATGAAGAATTTAAAGCCTAGGCTGTGTTTTATCCATTCAGTTGTACACAAGTTGATCACAGAACCTCATGTCACCGTATCTCTTTTGTCTACAGAGATTTGTTGTTTTATTCTGCATTAAGCCTTGCTATGAAATGCTAAGTTTGTCTACAGCACTAACAGCTTTGTATATAATCAACATGCAACATGTTCCTGTAAAACAGTGCAGTGGTGGCTCAAGCAGTTAAAGCTCTGGGTTGTCAATCAGAGGATCAGGTTTCAAGCCCCAGCTTTGCCAAGCTGCCACTGTTACCTTTAAGCAAGGCCCTTAACCCTCCCTGCTTCAGGGGCACTATATCATGGCTGACCCTGCGCTCTGACCTAAACTTCCAAAGTTGGGATACATGAAGGAAAAATTCTACCATGCCGTAAAGTGTGTGTGACAAAATAAAGACTTCTGCTTCTATAGATCATAAACTTCACAGTATTAATACTGGATCATGTTAATGTATTACCGAATAAGCCAATGTTGTAGAGAAAGACTGTACTGTACTGCTGAAAAGACATGCTATATAACTATGTTACTTTACCAGAAATAAAAAAAAAAGCTTTTTTTTTTTTTTACTTATTGGATTTTTTTCAGTTCCACATTCATACATTGCTGAATGAAATAAGATGTGCTATGCTGGTGCTATGTAACCAATACAATAGATTCCTTCAGGTGTCTTTAAAGGATTGAGCAATACATCAATACTGTCTAAGGTCAATGTTTTCTTACTTTATGAGAAAAGGCTTACAAGGAGTCTAAATAATTAGGCGTACTGATTTTAGTCGACACTGTTCTAAATCCATTGCACATCCTATAAGACAGCTTTCCTCTGTACCAGTTTTACTTGTCCCAGGCAAAAATTGCACAAAGAGATTTTTGGTCACGAGTTGAGATTGAAGGTGTTAGAATGCATAATGTGATGTGTTCACTAGTGGCTGATGTAGTGCCACTGCAACCAAAGACAGGCAGAGACAAACTCCTGGCACTGGCCAAATTTTTGGAGTAAAATATCCATAAAGTGTGACTTCTGCTAGACTCATAAAAGCTGACAATATTATATATTATTATTTATTTATCTATTTATTTGTTTGTTTGTTTGTTTGAGATCACACCTTGTTTAAGCAGATCTCTGAAGACCACCGTAGCTTTGCTCCAGGTTGTTAACTGTCAAATACATTTTTCCATTCTGTAGCAATGCTGGATGTTCATTGAGTTTTTGATTTCTCAGAAAATGTTTCTTTAACTTCCTTCTGAATAAACCTGCCAATTGTCAGGTCAACGCTGTCTGAAAAATTTGCTTTCCCAGAATGCATCACGGGCTACGAACAAGCATGGTGAGGATGGACTACACTTCTCAAAGCACACAAACTCTTGCTGTCTTGCTGTCAGTGTCTGAACTTTTACACTTACTTGTTACACAAACACACACACACTCACACACACACACACACACACATAGGCCACACACACATAATTTGTTCATTAGATTTGGCTATTGCTATAAGTCTTATATTACTATGATTGTTATTCTATTTTTTTGACCTTCCTGCTTTTTTATATACTGTAGCTTTGCCTTTTCTGAGTTTATCCTGTTTGAGTCTGTCATTCTCTGCTTTAAACATTCACCAAACCTGATCAGTTATTTTTTCTTTGTTTTTTCTGTATAACAACAATGAGCTTGTTTAAAAATGTATTCTTTTGGAGCCCAATTTCAAGCTACATTTCTATCAGTGGTAACAACATGGTTCTTTAATTAAAGCTTAATTTTCTACTAATTTAGCAGTAAGTAATCAAATGTTACCATACTGTTTCCTCAATAAATACTATTATCTTAGTACTGATACAACTCTAATGGCTTGTTATCCAATTTGAAACCATTATGTTATCTACATGGATCAGTTTGATTTCATCATAACTGTCATTTTTACACATATGCGACAGCCTGTAAAAACCCCAGTAAGGGACATAATTCACCTTTTAAAGATCATTTCAGTTTTATTAAAAGTTGACTCATCTTTGTCTGTACTTATATATCCTAAAAGTGAAAGCCTATGGAAAAACATGACTGCAAAAATTTAAATTAATTATAAATTTGCAATAATAAATGACTTGTCACTTTGTTCTCAGCCTCATCACCTGAGGTAAAAATCACTCGTGACATTTGATTAACCGGAGCCTCGTCTCCATTTCTCCACTCAACTGATCTCTGTCTGTGTTAACATCGGCGAGGAAATAATTGCTGATTTATTCCCACAGTCCTGTACTGTTGCCTGAATTGCTTGTCACTGACTTTTTATGAAGTCATTTATACATTTTAAAGCTTTGTCTGTTGTCGTTTGCACAGATCGTGTAAGAGCTCTTCGCCGTTTTGACGAGGATGTGACGAGTTTCTCGGTTCTGTTTCACCATCCCAGGCATCTTTAGACAGGGTGTGTTTTTATATTGCTGTGTTTGTAAAACTGGATCTTTATCTGATTTGATCTTTTTGCAGGCAGACAAGCCAAGGTTAGGAAAAAATAACCTAAATGAAAATTTCTTCTTTTCATGCTTTCTTAAAGTCGTCAAAAGTGTATTATACGTCAAAGTGTATTACCGGCAGAAAACCTCAAACTTGATAAAAAAAATGTTCTTTTGTCTCCCAAAAAAACTTCAAAGTGATCAGTGTTGTGATTTCAATCTAAACATACAAGTTCAGCAAAATAGCATTTACACAAAAGGACTTTCTTTTCTGCGACAGAGAAGGAAAGCGCATTTCATCTTTTAGAGCTTGTGTTAAAAGATGCTTTTATCACATTAGCACATCCAGACTTTGATCCTGATTCTTCATAGCTTAATCATGACTTCTTTCACCTGCTCTTTTTCTAATCTCCTCTCAGTCTTGGATTTTAATCAGAGCTAATCTTTATTTAAAAGACTAGCTTGTCAGACAAAAATGGAGAAGACAATGTTTTATTAATGACAAGGTTTTATTTAATGTTAACGTTTGCACACTGCAATATTATTAGCTTTGCTATTACAATCATTATTCTACTAATAAATAAATAAATAAATAGATAGATAAATAAAATTAAATAAGTACATTAAAGTATATTAATTAAAACCTGGCAAGGTTTTTTTCTTCCTCTTACCCTCTAAGTTTTTTTCTTGCCAATGTTGTCTCTGGCTTGCTCCTTAGACATAAATTTATATTATAATTTTATAGTTTATCATTTTTATTTTGAAAATTTAAATTGAATTGACTTGTATAAATAACACATGAAGAAGAAACACATGGGACCAGAATGTGTAGCGTTCTATACAATGGTATCTTATAGACTCTAATAGACTCAAGTCTCCAACGGTTAATAAAGGCAGGCACTAAATTCCAGGGGTTTCGTTACCACAACGTAAAGTGGGCGTGTTTCCGGAGGTCTTTTTCAAAAAACCAGCATACTACGAAGGACAAAACAGTCATACAGGTTGATTTATTTTAGAAAACAAATAAAAAACCAAAAACTACGGTTATGGTTAGGGTTAGGGTTAGGGTTAGATTATGAAATAGGCCACACCTACCTGATGACGCAATATCTGTTACGTTGTACTGAAATCTCTGGAGATAAGTGCCTGCCGGTTAATAAATTCAACAAGACAGGTTTCATGTTATAACTAGAAGTAATCTTCTGTTTTGCAGGACTGCACTTTTTGTTCATGTAGTACACAGTTATAAAAGGGATATTATTTATCATCACACTCTCTGTTGTCACACAGATGAGGATGGGTTCCAATGTGTCTCAAGGTTTCTTCAATATTAGAGGCTTGTTGTATTTATATTTTTTTGTAAATCTGCTTTGTGAGAATGCATGAAAAAAAGTTTGACTGAATCGAACTATCCTTACAAGACGGTTATGATCTACAGTATAAGTAACATGGCAGGTTTCTGACAATAAAGAAAATCCAGAATCAGCCAAAAAATGAAATCCAGCTTTGTAATATTTTTACAATGCTACAGAGTGAAGCTTGCATCATTGTGTCAATTTATCAACCTGGCAGATTTTTTACAGCACGATGCCAGAGTGTGTTTGTGTATGTGGTGTGTGTTAGTATGTAGGTTGTGTGATGTGTGTATCTGTGTGTATGATCAGTATTCTTGTTGAGGAGGCGATGTGTGTGTGTGTGTGTGTGTCTGAAGGCTGCCATCTGACTTCTGCAGTGAGACAACTCTGACAGACCACATGAGATCTTTCCTGTGAGTCGGCTCAAACCCTCATCTCTCTTTCTCCACCTCTTTCCTCTTCTTTCCTCTCTCACACTCTTACATGCATCCATGAACTGTCAATCAAAGTGCCACCGCTCTGAGAGATAAGCACTGATGCAGGTTTTTTCATAGCTCATGTGACAGACAGACAATGCAGGTGTGGTAGAGACACTGGGATATGGATAGAGAGATATATATATATGTCATACTCAAAGCCTTAGTCAATGACCTTTCACAAAGGGAAAGAGAGAGTGAAAGAAAGTAAAACAGACAGAGAGAAAGTACTGTAAATGGATTTTAAAGTGCAGTGAAAGGAGGTCAGGTAATGTTAATTGACAGTGACAAGGAAATTGTTTCCTAATGAGGCTTCTTTTGCAGCTCTCTGGAGATGATCTGACATCGTTCAGTCAATCACGACTCCGGAGTGACTGGGATTTTTAATAATTTCGTCTGGCGTACATGAAACATTTGGGTGTGTGTAATCTTTTTCCTTCCTATTTCTTGGCCCATATTTCCCCTTTTGTCTAAATGACAAGCCTAAAGACTTCCTGTGCAGTGATGAATTTCCATGGAGAACACAGCAGATGTACTAATCATCCTGCGGCCCTTTCGCTGCCAGGACTGGGTTGTAATGTGTGTGGGATGCTGCCTCAATAATTGAGTAATCAAAATGATGAATAAACAAGTGTCAAAGGTTAGGACTGACCTTTCAAGCAAAACAATTCTCCTTTTTTTCTCACTAAGGGTGTGTGTGGAACTGTATTTTAAATCCCACTTATACCTTCTCTTACTGAAAGCCTCATATGCGACACAAAACAATCGTATCTGTTCTCGCAGCTCATTATGTTAAAAAATTTTACAGCCAAATCAACAACCACTAAAATCTTTATTCTAAATATATGTGTGTGTGTTTTTAACACATATTTTTTGGGTTCACCCTTTATTACCAAAGCAAAAAAAAAAAAAAAAAAAAAAAAAATTTATGAAACTTCCTGATAAAATAAAAAGGTTTTTATTAAACTTTACCGAAAAGGTAAAACATCTATTTTTACGGCCAGATTAAGATACTGTATATATATTATCGTTTTATTTATTGTTATTGTTTTGTAAGCATTTTATTATTATTTTTTTTTCTTATCTAAACCCAATTCTACCTGAGCTCAGTGTTTCATCTGCTGTTTAACATAAGGGACAATAAGGTCTTATGCTCACAATAATAAAGATTTGAACTTAAATCTTTAGGTCTCCAGTATCTTTTTGGATGTTAGGGGTTAAGTATGTTTTAGCAAATAATCAAATAGCCTTCTTGTTCTTTATATATTACAGACATGACCTTGGATTGATAAAGGGAATGGTGTATAAGAAAAAAGAAAAAGAAAAAACTCAAAATAACATCTGCATAATGTGGAATTGGATCTTTGGAGATTTGGGGTTGTTTAGTAAACAGTGGTCTTGGGGCCCTATAGATTAATGGACAAGGTGAAATTGAATTCAGGACATAATTTGGTTACCTCTACCAGGAGGTTAAGTCTTGTCAAGCTTCATATACATAACAGAAAGAGTCTCAGTGGTCTTATTCGTTCTATGGAAAGCTTCACAAAAATGTAATTGTAAGTGGGGCAAATCATTTTAAACCATTATTTGAAGGAAGAAAAAATCACTACATCATTGGAATACTTTATTATTCCCAGGGGGAACTGGGTTTGTCACTACAGCTCCAAGTCACCAAAATACAAAAATAGAAATGTATATACACTAAGATAACATAAAAAAACCATTCAGATTTAAATAACTATACAGGTAAAGGTGCATTGTTTAACACTGTGTGATATGTTGTACAGAGGAATTATACAGTCTGATGGGCAGGTAGGAAGGATTTCTGATACTAAACGTACACCTGTATCCATCCAGGTCATCATAGAGCGGGTGCAAGATGTTGTCTGAGACTGCCAGCAGCTTAGACAACATCCTTCTATCTGACACTACAGTCAGAGAGTCCAGCTTCACCCACACAATATCACCGGCATTACAGACGAGTTTCTTCAGTCTGTTGGCATCAGCTACCTTCAACCCATAGTTTTATTTTCTTTCTTTTGTCTGCTCCCTGTTCGGGGTTGCCACAGTGGATCACATGGTCTGCATATTAAATTTGGCACATGTTTTACACCGAATGCCCTTCCTGATGCAACCCTCCCATTTTTATCCGGGAATCGAACCCGTGCCGTGGCAATGAGAGAGCTCGGGATCCTAACGCTGGACCACCCAGGAGAACCTACAGTCCATAGTAATATAGTAATAACATATTTAATGCAATACAGCATCTTAAAACACTGCTTTTTATACATGTGTGACTATCCTGAAAATAAATTCTATTTTACCTCAGATATGATTACTACATGTTAATATTAATGTACAGTACGTAATGGTAGTAATATATGCTTGTATTTTTGTAAATATTCTTAAGCCTTAGTTAAATATAACAATCTACACTTAAATTTAATGACTAGAAGCAGACATTTTGAAGCTTATCACACTGTGTTTAAATCCAAGTGCTGTCTAGTGGACTCTTGTCTGCAGTACATTTATTTTCTTATCTGGCAATGCTTTGCTTTGAAAAGCTTCTTATGCTGTTTAGTTATCAAATTTATAAGGAGTACTTGAAAATGTCATCCATTGAATTCTCCGGCTTGAAGCCCTGGAGAGCCGCACAATAAAACCCAGATTGTGCAAATGACTCAGGTTTCCTTCTGTGATGTGCTATTAAAGCTTGGGTCATTGCTCTTATACAAATTCCTGTGATTAGTGTCCACTATTTTCCCATGAAAATGATTAAATGACAATATAACAACTGTGCAAAAATGAACTGTCAAGGGCAGCTTCCTTTCTAATTATGCCTGCCAACAGAACTGATATGAAAAACAAAGGGAGAAATGTACTTGGATTGCTGTGCAATTGTTGCTCCTTTGGTTGTTGTTGTTTTGTTCCTAAGTAATAAAAGTAATGACTTATGATTAGGCAACGTGCCAGAAAAAACCCTTAGAGGAAGGAGGTGAAAATTGTTTTTAAGGATGCTTAAAGACATAATTAAGGTGTTTACCTTTTTTATGGTAATATAAAGGTTCTAAGATATATTTGCATGTTAAAAGTGTTCATGGAGTATAAGGAACCTCATGAGCTTTTCTGCACCTTTGGCATGTATAAGCCTGCACTTTTTTATGAAATTCTAACTCACTAATGCACTATAGAGCTGTTACAATCTGCCATATTAACAGAAACTCTGCAATAACTATAATTTTAGCAATATTTAGAGTTGGCAACTTAAGTCAGTCAAGACAGGTAGGAAAAGTTGTCTGTTCACACTTAACTTTTTTTTCTGTGTGGCACATTCAGATTTTTGGAAAGACTGAAATAGTCCATTCCTCAATGGTTGCCAGGTTTTTTATAATTAAAACTAAGGAGTTTTGTTTTTTTTTTTTTGCTACAAAAGCACCCGCATTGTATGTAGCATTTGTTATTTAAAGTTTGCACTTAGATTTTTTTCTTTTTTTCTTTTTTTTCCCTATTCTATGCACTAATGCACCAAGGCAAAAATCCTTGTACATGTAAAACCCACAGTCCTCAGCAATAAAGCTGATTCTGATTCTGAAAAAGCATAAAAAGGCTTTTATCTATTTCTGTAAGGTGGCTTTGATGTGCAAAACAAACCAGAGAACAATGCAGCAACAAATCAGAACACTGACAAGGAATATAAAAATAGAAAAGCAAAAAAAAAAAAAAAAAAAAAAAAGCACAAAATAAATACAAAACACAATGACATGCAACGGAAATAAATAAACACTCCACACCACATATGAAAGCAACATTAAGAGAAATTGTTGGCTACAGAGCGTGTCAGTCTGAGAGCTGCAGGAATCTGTTACAGAAATCTAATTTAATCTTTATACATTGAGGATGTTACTTTTAGTTTATTCTCAGCTTTGCCTTTGCCCTTCTACACAGGCAATATTACATTGGATTGGACTCAAAACAAATTCCTAATCATACTAATATAAGTAATTTTATAATATATAATCTTTTTTTGCTTGTGACAGTAACACACCGTGTTCAATCAGCAACACGTCATGTTCAATACAGTTGTGCAGTTAACATCCGAAAAGAATAAAGTAAATGCTTTTATGATTATCTGCAAATATTAAATGCTAAATTTAGGTTTAAATATTGTCTCATAGAAGCCTAACATAGAGAGACTGACTTAGATAAGATAAAACTTTATTGATCCCACAGTGGGGAAATTTAGTTATCACAGCAGCTCATAGACAGTTAAAATGTAGGTATAAAATGAGAAAAAAAACAGAAAAAATTCTTAAAAATTCTTAAAAAATTCAGCTATTCTTAAAAAAATAAAAATTAAAAAAATGAAATTATATAAAATTATAAAATATTTCACAATAGCTGTATTCACTGTAATGCAGTGTTATAAAGTCTGACAGCCACTGGTATAAATAATAGTCTTATTTATGAAAAAACATTGAATATGAGACTAATAATATAATTATATATTATTAATAGAACTATAGAATAATATATACTAATTCCTAATAGATATGAGTAGTAATAATAAAATAATAATAATAATAATAATAATAAATTAAAAAGTTAAAGCCCAAGCCCAATGACATTCACATTGAACGAACTAGAGCGGCTCACTAAAGTAAATAACTACATACAGTATGTTCATTCATTCATTCATTCATTCATCTTCTACCGCTTATCCGAACTACCTCGGGTCACGGGGAGCGTGTGCCTATCTCAGGCATCATCGGGCATCAAGGCAGGATACTCCCTGGACGGAGTGCCAACCCATCGCAGGGCACACACACACTCTCTCATTCACTCACGCAATCACACACTACAGACAATTTTCCAGAGATGCCAATCAACCTACCATGCATGTCTTTGGACCGGGGGAGGAAACCGGAGTACCCGAAGGAAACCCCCGAGGCACGGGGAGAACATGCAAACTCCACACACACAAGGCAGAGGCGGGAATCGAACCCACAACCTTGGAGGTGTGAGGCAAACGTGCTAACCACTAAACCACCGTGCCCCCCTAATTACATAATTAATTACTTAAAATGTATTACTTCTAGGAAAAAGAAACTAAGTTCTAGAAAGTTTCTTATCTATAAAAAAGCTATACTATATCTATATAAATCTATAACTATACAAATAACCTAAAAAGGCTTCTGATGTAAATCAAATGCAGCATTAATATGGACCTTAGGGTTCATAGTTTGTGGATGTATCTGCAAAGCCAGTGAGTATCATAAGAACAAAATGTAGAGCTAGTGATAATACTGAGGTCTTAAGACCAATGCGCACAATAATTCCTCAGTTTCTCACTATGACCCTTTAGATATTAGAGTACAATAGTGTGATATTCAATATGTTAAAATGGTTTAGAGACCACAGTAATGCTCTTTATTCTCTTGTTCCTATAATAAGCTGCTTTTACTAGTGATTAACCTTTTTTTATCACCCTCTGTCTGGTGTAAAGCTGAATCTGATATAGAGCCAGAATGATTGATGGATCTTGAATACATCTGATTATGCAGTGCATCATATTGATATTCTCTGCATGCAGGATGGCCTTCAGTAAAGGTTTCAGGTTTGGGATAATGAAGGAAGCTTGAGACTAAAATATAAACAAACAAACAAACAAACAAACAAATAAATAACTAAATAAATATGTGGAAAATAATACAGAAATACAGACATGAATAAAGGAAAAAATAATAAATAAATAAATAAAAATAAATAAATAAATAAATAAATAAATAAATAAAATATACATAAATTTATTAATTAAGAATCCTTAGAATCTGAAAAGTGTAGTGTTATCAAGCTTCATTTTTTTAGGTAAAAGATGAAAAATGATTAAGAAAAACTTAATGTTTTCTGAAATTTTTCTGCGTTATTATATATAAAAAGTTAAATGAATTGAAATTCAAAAAAGTTATATTAATCAGATCATTCTTTTATTTAGACCTTTATGTGTTAAATGAGAAATAAATAAAGTGAAAAAAAGACTACAATTTTATAATGGAGACATTTAATAAAAGGATAAATTGTATTTAATAATAATAATAATAATAATAATAATAATAATAATAATAATAATAATAATAATAATACAATTATTTTAAAATATCATATATTTTACATAAGAATCAAATTATATTACAGCTCAACTTTCTGGTCACATAAATAAAATCAGTTTTGCTGATAAATAAATAACCTGCACTAAGAAAAAATAGATATAAGACTTTTAAGCAGCAATTTTGTTGTTTTTTATTAGTCTGGCCTTAAACTTTATTTGATATAAACCATTTCAAACTTTCCATCAACATTCATTATACAAATTCTGGAATTGTATAAATTTGCAATTGCAGGACTCTGTGGTTAATTTTGTGAGGGAGAAAGAAAACAAGAAAAAAGATAAATAAATACATTTAAAAAGTGAGGAAAAAGAGACGAGTCTGAAAGAGAAAGAGAGGTAGGATGTAAGATACACTAAGAGAAAACATCCAGACAGAGCAACTCTCTAGTGTTAATATGTTCATGTTTCCAGTAATGAATGTAGATCTATCACAGTTGCTTGGCAACACAGCATCATACAGTATCCTTCAGCTGAGTTGTTTCTTTCCTGGTGGAGCGTCTGGTGCCCGAACCCTGCCTGGCACTCCTCGCTCCTCAGAGTGAAGTCAATAGCAGACAGGAGGAGGCGGAGGGTGACGAGTGTGCTGTGTGGATGTTTCTACCTGAGCTGAATTTCTCTAGTCGTCCCTGTGGGGGACTCAGCAGGCTGGAGGAAAAACAGAACGCTAAACCAACACACTCTCCCCGGGAGAATTTAATTCTGTCTCTCCCTTTGGGCACAGAGAAGAGAAGGTCCATGTATACATAACCACACACATGCAGGCTAGCACAACAGCATGTGAATGCAAATTACAGAGTGTGTACATGAAAGAAAGTTTTTTTTTTCTGGATGTAAATGAGGAAAGCTAGTTGTAGGGGTCTATAAATCTCAGACAAAAGTCAGATTTTCCTCATGCTTTTGTCTATTTGTTGATGTATTTGTTTAGAACACTCTCTGAACGGATTTGACTTAAAATAGGACATTTTGTGCAAGTGTGGCACACATTTTGTGAAGTCCGTGCCAGCTCGAGTGCACACTGTCGTTAAAGTTAAAGGAGGATCAACCACAAAAAAACTACCGAAACTGCTTCAAAGACTACATTTCACTGAAGGTATTATCAATAATATAATTTGTCATGAAAAAAAACACAGTAAAGAATGCAAAATCGAAGCATTTTAACTAGTGCGAAGACTTTTAAACCCTGCTGTAGCTCAGATCTTTAGAAAACTAATTTCAAATAATATTATAAACCCATAGTTCTGAACCTGAGGTCTGGGGTATCTGAAGTATAGCCAGGTGGGTTTGCAATATAATTTTATAGCAGCAGAATAAATTACAACCCACGTTCATCAAAGGTTTAATATTTATTATTGAGTTCTCAGAGTTATTAGCCTGTTTGTGTTGGTGCATGAATGAAGTTGAATGAGTTTCAACTTCATATCTATATCATTTATTTATAGCTATTTAGTTTGTTCTTTGAGTTAAAATTTCCAGAATAAAACCTTAATGGTTTCAATAAATGACAGCTTTTCATTAAATGTATACAGTATATGCACTATATGGCTGAAAGTTTGTGGTAACCTGACCATCAAAACTTTGAGGAACTAATTGGTCCAAACCTGTTCCAGCAACAGTGCTTCTGTTCACAAAGCAAGATTAATAAAGTCATGGGATGTCAAGAAATAACTTGAGTGGCCTGCACAGAGACCTGACCTCAACCCCACTCAACACCTTCGGGAGTAGTTGGAAAACAGACTACATGCCAGATATCTTTGCCTGACATCAGAGTCTGACCTAGAGATACATGGGACTGCTATGGATAGTACCTCTCTGAGACTATGGAACAAGCTTTGGACTGCTGTTGCAGTGGTCTGCTTTATGCTTGTGCCTCCATCGTTGAACATTTGATGGCCTCAGCAGGAATTTGTATGCCTGTGGCGTTAAATCTATAATGAAAGATATTTAGATATCAGAAATGACACTGATTTATAGGTTTCCCAAAAGCTCCTGGTTGCACAACTCCACTTGAGTGTATTCAGTTATAGAAAGGTCATTATTTATAATCACATTTTCTGGTGTCACCCAGATGAGGTTAGATTTTAGTCTGGTTCTTCTTAAGGATTCTTCCTCATATCATCTCAGGGAGTTTTGCCTCACCATTGTTGTTTCACACTTGCTCATTAGGGAGAAATATGAATTAGTTGTAAACTTTGTATTCTGAATTTTTAGATTTCTGTAAAATTGTCTATTGTTAAAAATAATGGCCATATAATATATGCACAACAAAGAAAAAACTGAATATTTAAATAGTTGATAATGTTTATATGGTAAATTTGTCCTGATGAGCGAAATGAAATTGATTTACAGTTAAATGGGCTACAAAATAATTGGTCAACCCTTAACCCTTAGTTTAAGCTATTAAGATATTTTGTTCAAAGTAACAAAATAAACAAAATAAACTTTACAAATCACAGATCCAATACATATACAGTATCATCACAGGACAAAACACGGAGAGCAAGAATTTCCAATTTTAAAATCCACTGAGATAAAGGGAAATGATTTTCTGTAAAATAAGCAATGCAGAAACACATTTTGCAGACTAGCACATCTCTGTTTCATTTCATTTCACGTGTTAACTATAAAACCAACTAACCTGAACAAAGAAGCTTCCAGATCTGAGCTCGAACTACTCAGAGCAATTAAACTATGTCACCTGCGGGTTTTCACATTATATTTCAGCCTTGATCTAATGGAAATCTCTGTCTGTCATTTTAAAGCGATGCTCTGTCGATGATTAGGTGTAGATACGATGCCGTTTGAGAGTGTTAGGGGGTAACAAGATGTCGTTTGCCTTGCTTGTCATGTTAGCAATCTCAGCGGGATCGTGAGCCCGTTATTATTGGTACAAACCATAAACATGTCTTGACAGGAAGTAACTCTCCCTCATGGAAGTAATATGGTTACATGGCCTCTTCAGGTATAATACTTGGTGGTGCTTAAGTTGAGAATGTTTCCCCATGACACCAAAAAAGAGGAGAGCACCAAGCAGAGAGGTTATTTACATCCTTCAATTTCTCCTCACAGACTGCTAGATTATTGCCTCCCATTATTGCTCCCTTCCAACTGGGAGCAATTTATTTAGATTAAACCTCAGTGTTGTTTTCTTAATGCATTTCTGGAAAATATTAAATTGTCGGAGCTTATATGAGCCGAGAGGGGAGGAAGAAATGTGTTTCAGAGAGAGAGAAAGAAATGAGAAATAGAAAGAAAATGTTATCTTTTAAACTGTCACATGAATTGAAATGAGAAGCAAGTCAATTTAGTCACATTTTCATCAGCCCACTAGTCAACGACATGCCGAGTGGTGATCGTCATGTATCTTCTCCCTGTGAAAGTCATAATGATCTCAATTACACGTCCATCCGTCAACGCAAACGAGTTTGTTTTCTGCAGGTGTCACCGCCCATGATGGAAATGTCAACAATCCCTCCATAGATTTAATGAAAGTGTCAGGGGAGAATATGACAAAACGCTGCAAGCTGACACACAGCTATTCAAGCAACAGTTGCAGGCTGATCAAAGAGGTCCGCTGCAATCGTAGCTCCCTAGACATGGAAAGGGGGCAAAACACAGACTGATAGAGCTTCATCTCACTCCCATCACTCTTCAGGATGGAAAGAATTTCTTGCTGAATGTGTCACATTGGCACTGACAACATGTGTAAGACAGCTGCTACAGATCTTAGAAGTAAAAGTAAGAAAACCGTTTGAGAAGTCAAATAATTGTTAGCCTCTTGTAGCGGAATCAGTAGGATATGCAGCATAAAAAGCTTTAATTGTGCTAATAAAAAAAAATCATAAAGAAGAAGGGCACTTTTGGTACTTTTCTTTGACAAGCATGGCCATGAACCATATACTTTTACTAGAAGATCCCAGTTATTAAACAGTGGTGTTTCCTATGGACGTACTAAGAGGCCATGCATTATTATATTTTTTCTTTCTTGTTTTGTCATGATCACGACTTAAATTTCTCATCGCTGCATGTATCCCAATGGATTATTAAAACTTTAAGCCTTTATTCTCATAAATACTGTCAATTGTTTTGTATTGGCGTTTTCCGTATTTATTAAAAAAAATATATTATTTTGTATTAATTCATTGTTTTGTGATGTAAGAGCTTGCGGACATTCGCTTTCCTCTTTCAGCGTTATTAATGCTAAGTATCTAAGAGCCGCTTCTACAGTATACGTGCGGTTAGTTTAACTGTGCTTTCAGAAACAGCAGCTGGATTAACTGTAGTTAGGGTCACTATATTTTCTTCGACAATAAAGATGCAGACATCACAGCCTCCTTCTTAAGTTTTGGACACTTATGTTGAAGTTGTCAATCGCATGAGTCTCTGATCAAAGTAAAAGTGAATTCGAACAATCATGTTGCTGCATTACTGTGCTTTTGCTGCCTCTAGATCATGTACTTATGCAGAGATCATGAGAAAATGAAATCGTGATCAACACAAAACAAGAAAGAAAAAATATAATAACGCATGGCCTCTTAGGACTTCCGTAGTTTCTTTACCAAGTATTACACAAAATTATCAAGGCCATCTTAGCAGTTCAAGGTTAAGGGCCTTGCTCAAGGTCTCTGCAGTAGCAGATTGGCAGTCCTGGGATTTGAACTCACAGTCTTCTGATCTTAACCACTGAACAACATATGGCCAAAATCTAAATTCTGCAGTGATAAATTATACAGTAAGTAATGCTAATCCTTAGCACCATATCCAACCCTGGAGCATTTTTATATTTTTTTATTACTAACAAACATTGTACCTCCAAAAGTATGTTGGCACCTGACCGATCTCTCTCGCATGTGCTTTCCAAGCTTCATTAATAATCCATTCCAGATATTGTCCCTTGTTTGCTGTTATAAGTCTTTACCCACTACACTGAGAAGCATGAATGCTGGAATTTTTGCTCAGCGCCTATGCTACAGAATACAAAATCTTTTTTTATTATACTATAAACTGCACAAATGTGTGCTTACATCTTTATGGGAACAGTTGGAAAGGCTTCGTTTGGATGTGATGGTCAGGTGTATATTCAAGAATACTTTTGCCCATAAAGTGTGGCGATCACTACAGTATTTTCAGTAATGAATGTACTTTCCATCAGTCTTGAAAAAAGTGTGTTTTTTCCATGGATAGTATATTCATCAAGTTGCCCTTTTAAATGTTAAGAATGGCTTTTTCTGTGGAGCATGCACCAAGAGCATAGCCAGAGAAAAAAAAAGCCTGCCAAAAGTTCAGCAACCAATCAGAGCCCTCACCTTTACCAAAGTCCTCACCCTACTACGTGATGAGGCTGAAGTCGATGACGCTCCCTGAACCTCCCTGATCCCTGAAAGCACCAAACTGCCCCTGACCCAAGCTCACGGAATAATATATTTTCTTTCCTGTTTCTTTTCCTTCTAATTTTTTTAGTCTTTTTTATTGCAGTCTCATTGTTGCACCGACTGGAGAAGAAATTAAATAATGTTTTTTGTTCACCTCGAACTGCCTCTCCGTGTCTGTGTTCAGACCTCACAGCCTTGTGTTTTCTTGCTCGGTACCAAGCTGACGTTTTTATGTTTTTCAATTGGAGTTTTCTGATATCTGTTTATAATATTTGCAAACAGTATCAAATAAAAAAAAAAAACCCTCCACCTTGTGAAATTCTGAGAGTTTTTACAATCATCAGAGTCTTCACTAGGTCCAGTTGTACTGTACATCAGTCCCTATCATGAATACAAGAAGGTCATGATATAAAACCCAAACCATTGTATAGTTACATGAAAAAGTCTTCTTGAAAGGATAATTAAAGAAATGTGTTTCAGGAAGGAGGTTTCCATTTTATTCATGTTTACTGCCTTATAATATGCTTTGTAACATCACAATTGTATGACTCGAAAATTAGCCATAAAATATTACAATTTAAAATAAAAAAAAAAACAATTTACAATTTTAAGGCGGGCCAAATTAAATACGGTAACAAATAAAAAAAAATGGAAGAAAATTGTCCAGAAATTGTGTGATACATCATAATGGACAGGTGATTCGTTTAAAAAAATCATATCTCTAGATTTTATGGATTTAATATTTAAACATAGCTGCTGTTTTTGTTAAACTATAATACAGTTTATCTGTATTTATCTGATTTTGCAAGGCTTGCTTAGGGATTTGTGCTGTTTGGTTTTCCTTCTGTTTTCTTACTAACAAGATGAAGACACAAAATAGATGAAAAAACAATGCAAGTAACTTAGAAAAATAAAAGAAAATAAAAGCATAAATCATGCAGGAAGTGTTAAGAAAAGCAATGTGGATCTTTCATGCTGTTCTTTTTCTGTCAGACTCTGGATATGGATGACTTAAATGGTTTTTTCCCCACCATCATAATTCTTATCCCTAGTATTTTCTGAAACAAATTTAAACCAAAGGAATCAACAAAGTTACACCAATAGCAGCATATGTCCACAGACCTGAGACAGTCTGGACTGGGCTAACCAATCTGCTCAAGTTTTCCCCAGTGTCCCAATGACTATTTGAGCAGTATCTCTCTATGGAGCAGGATAACAAACTGGACTTTAGTGAAACACATGGTCAGACTCATATGCTTGTCTCCTGTGCTCCAGGGCATGTGAGGATAACAGCCCAGATAGCACACACACACACACACACACACACACACACACACACACACACACACACACACACACACATGCATCAAGCTAATGTCAGCAGCATGTGCGTGCACAAATTATATCTCACTGAGTTCACATGTAACTTGTTTATTGATTAGGATGATTTTGGCACAAACATCGATCACTGTTAATGGATGTTTTTAATGTTCTATTTAATATAATATTTTGTGGTTGTATATAAAGTTAAGTGAACTTGAGCTTAATCTCCTTCTTACATGGTGGAAATGTGAATATTAAAAAGTATAGAAACACATCATACTCAAGGGTGACTAAAATAAAAATTAGAACAAGGCGCTACACTTTATCTACATTACCACGCAGTCTGTCAGCTGTAATATGGCTCTACATGTACTATAGAAGTGGGTTTCAAGCTGTAAGCCTGTTCCGAGGCCTTCTGTATAAAAGCATCACTAAATGGTCAACCTAAATGGTCAGCTTTAATATCACCTGAACATAGGTCCAGGGTCCTTTCTTCAATCCCAAGCTGTGTGACATTTAACATGTTCACTTGCCAAATGTGTGAGTACAGTAGGAATTCTCGAAGGTAACCTCATAACCCTAACGTTAACATTTACAGTATATCTCTTCCCAAGTCTAACCCAAGTTGTGTGAATCATTATAAATGGGCACATGGGAGCTGGTACTGGATATGCTTATTATTCAGTAACATGATCAACATGCATGTAGCATTTATTTGCTTTGACAAAAGTTTCTTTTTGTGAATTTGAAGTCACATATACATTATACATTATAGCACAGAAAAATTCTTCCTTTGCATATCCTAACTATAGATTTTAGAGGTTGGGGTCAGAGCACAGGGTCAGCAATGATACACCTCTGGAGCAGAGAAAGCCTTGCTCAAGGGCCCAACAGTGACAGCTTGGCAGTGCTGCGGCTTGAACCCCGATCCTCAAACGAGAGCCTTAACCACTTGAGCCACCACTGATATTCCTCAAAGAATTAGAGTGATCTTAACTCATTTTGCTCTCTCTACAGTATATGCCCTATTTCTGGTTGGAGTCTTTATCATATGAAGGCTGCTCACTGCTGGTGAGGATGGCCAAACATGGACATGCTGGAGATATGTAGGATTGCTCTTGCCATTTATCGGTCTGTGCTGTATTTACGATGATAGTTTTATAATAATATAAAAAGGAGTCCGTACATTAAGGTACTATATATAGGGTTGGTGGTCTCTTACTACATTAATAAGGTTTAATCAAAAGGACCGCTGTTCAAGCATAGGAATTATTGGAACATGCAGTTATTTGAGGTAGGCACTTTCTTCCGGTCAACGGGAGTTCTTGTGGAACTTCAATAGGTGGCATATGTATGTATTGGTATTGTGTTTAGCTGACGTAGGATGATGTTATATAATGTTATGGCCGAGTTTAGTTTAATGAATTGAACCATTATGTAAAATTATGCATAACAGTATGTACTAAAGCATGGGGTTGTGTTATGCATATTATCTCCATGTCTTTATGTTAAAACTAGAATGAATTTCCTGGTTATACAATTGAACTTTTTGACCATAGTCTACAGTTAAAGCTGGAAAAAATATTTTATAATGGCACTATCAAGTGTCACCCTGGTGAGTATATGTTCCCTTTTGAGTCTGGCTCCACTTCCAAATATCATCATATTTAGTTTTCCTTGTGAAAGTCTGCTCTGACTTGCCAATTAGGGTTAAATATATCCCTAACTTATTTATTCATTGTTTATATATTGTATTTTATTTATGTTTCTATAAAGCTGCATTGTGACAATGTTTGTTGTTAAAATTGCTATACAAACTAAATTTAATTGTTTGGAATTTAAATGAATTTATCATACATTAATAGTCTCTTAGAAAGAAAGAAAAAAACCTCATCTAGAGATTAAACGTACTATTTTTTTAGAACACGGTAAAAAAAATATTACTAGGAAATTAAAACAGCAGGTGGCAAATATGTTATAATGCTATAATTTTGTGCTTGAAGAGGCATTTCAAATCAATCTTCATAAGGAGTTGGCCACTCCAGCTGTCTTTATTCAAAGGAAGTGTCTAGTAAACATGTTCAGCTAGTCATGTCTACAGCTGAAACTGCACTGAAGTCCACTTCCCACTACGCACCTTCGTCTTCAAACACAGACGCCTTGAACTTTAACTCCCACACACTACGCTCATGGTCAGGTTCATGATCATTACTGATTGCACAAACCTGGACCCAATCACCTCCACATACATATAAGTACCCTCAGTAGACCAGTACGTTGCCCAATGTTAGTTCAGCTCTGGTTTTTCATCTCATATTCCAAGCCGTTTTGGTTTTGAAACTAGTGTGTTACATCATTTGTTGATTCTTGTCTTGGTCTCTTTTTGCACATCATACTGACCCACTGCCTGTTGCTGTTTTTGCTCTTTGCCTTTTTTTACAATTGCCAATTTGCCTTAATAAATAAATTTCTTAATAAAAAAAATATTTTTCAAATTTATGAACTTTGCCATAAAATGTTTATTTTTCTATTTATGTATTTTTAAGCATGTCTTAAGTTCTAATCTCTGAGACCATTTCAAAAATTTTTTAGAGCTTGATAAATTACTTAAATGAAAAAAATTATTTAGTTGCCCAGATATATATTACTCACTCTTATGCCAGTGGTGGCTTAAGTGGTAAGGGCTCTGGACTGTTGATTGGCAGTTCAGGCCCCAGCACTGCCAAGCTGCCACTGTTGGGCCCTTGAACAAGGCCCTTAACCGTCTTTGCTCCATTATATCATGTCTGGCCCCAACTTATAAGTTTGGATATGTAAAAAAAAAATAATAATAATAAATAAAAAATGAATTGTGCTGTAATGTATATGTAAAAAAATAAAGGCTACATCTGTTCATAAAAGAAAACAATAAAGGCTACATCTGTTCATTCCAGTATAGCATAACATGCTAACTGAAAAGTAAGCTTTAGATTTAGGCGTTTCATGTATAAAATGAAGTCCAAACAACAATAAATAAACTGGAAATGTAAGTCAAATATAATTAGTTAGTCTATAATCTAGAAGTCAATTGAGAATGTTTATTATTACCTGACATAAAAACGTTTCTCTATCATCACCTGCTGAAAAACAATATGTTTGTATTTAGCTGGGGGGGCACGGTGGCTTAGTGGTTAGCACGTTCGCCTCACACCTCTAGGGTCAGGTGTGTGACCTGTGAACTCCACCTTGTGTGTGTGGAGTTTGCATGTTCTCCCCGTGCCTCGGGGGTTTCCTCCGGGTACTCCGGTTTCCTCCCCCGGTCCAAAGACATGCATGGTAGGTTGATTGGCATTTCTGGAAAAATTGTCCGTAGTGTGTGATTGTGTGAGTGGATGAGAGTGTGTGTGTGTGTGTGTGTGTGCCCTGTGATGGGTTGGCACTCTGTCCAGGGTGTATCCTGCCTTGATGCCCGATGACGCCAGGCTCCCCGTGACCCAAGGTAGTTCGGATAAGCGGTAGAAGATGAATGAATGAATGTATTTAGCTGCATTTAGTTGGATCAAGGAGAAGAAGAGCAATCTCGTAACGCTGCTTTATGAAATATAGTATTCTTTACTTTTTTCTTTGAACAAAGATAATATTTTGATGTAATTTCTAACAAATTCCATTAGCTTTGGGAAAGAAAAACAAGATACGCAGCAATATTCTCACTGTAGACCAAAACTGACTCCAGCTCTCTCAGTACCTGAGTCAAGAAGAATCAAGTTTAAGTTTCCTGGCTACATTGAAATACCAAGTCTAACATAAGCTCTGTTTTGTGTAGAGATAATTGAGCTGTGCTTTCCACTAACAAAACCCCATCTTACTATTCCACACTTGTGGAATCGGTGAGCCGGAGCATAGCTTTCTGCTTTGAACCCCCTTCTGAAACTGTAGGTTTGTAATATAACAAAATACAAAGTACAAACTGAGTATATATGTCTCAGAAAAATAGTATACATGTCCCAGTATGAATAAATCGCTTGGTCTACCAGCTGCTATAGTATGGTGAGAAACCAGATAAACCAATCAGAACTGTGCATTTTTTATGTTTATATATGAAAGCTGTTTTAGGTTTTCTGCAAAGTAATTCTGGTGGAAACATTTTCTCTTTCATAAGAACTTGATATAAGAATCTAAGAAAAATAAACTTTATAGCTTTCCTTTTTCATTAGAAGCATAATAAGGATAAATATAAACTGCATCTTTTTTCAGAAGTGATTATACACTGTAGTTGTGTAGTTGTGTAGATAATGAATATATTTAACCATGATTCTCTTTAATTTAAATGAGACTGATAACGTTACTTGACATATGCACTTGTCAGTTTATAGCCTTCCTATAATTACATTTTTTTACATTTTAACATAGACGGTCACACCGGGTCTTAAGATCTGTTATCGTCAATCATGTTTACTGTGAGTTATAAAATCCTGGAAATCTGTGAGCTAGAATAAACACGGCAATGACTCATTATAATGATTTTTTAGCAAATATTCTGACTTCTCTTACAAGATCCTTATCATTCATTTCCACACTAAAGTGTTAAAGAGTCTGACATTGGGAGCAACCAGGACTAATAATATTCTTAACTAAATGTATTTTACTTGAGTAAGTGCATCGTTACAAAAGACATAAAAGTAAAATATGATTGTGTTGTCGGGGACATACTGTAAGTAGACAACAAAATAAACTTCTGAGAAAAGCTAAAATGCATAAATACTGTGACAAGCTCTTAGTACTAACTGATTAGCTCTATGTTCAGTTAATAAAAATAAAGAATGATGCTACTGTGGAGTTCAGACTGACGAGCAAATACACCACATATGAAGAACCACCTAGTTAACTTCTTACAAACTCACTTCACTCTCTTTCTAGGGGTGAAAATTTCACACCCATAACCTCCCTGTGCTTAAAGCTCTTTAGCAACTCTTACCCAAGAGTCTTTAGAACGGCGTTCGGGATTTATATAAAGCAAAGCAGAATCTCAGAGAACTCCAGTGCCAGTTTTCAGAGTTCTATGCACTTTTTCTGTTTCACAATCACTCTAAAAATGCATTATGTATATAATGTATAGCATAGACAAAATGCATATTAAAGCACATTGGGACTAGCATTTGTTTGGGTACACCACAAAAAAAAATGCAATGTCATATTGGAACAGAGGAAGCATTAGACATTTAACAGTCAGAGAGTTTAGTTTCCAAGGCAACTGAGCATTGCATGAGAGAGAGAGAGAGAGAGAGAGAGAGAGAGAGAGAGAGAGAGAGAGAGAGAGAGAGAGAGAGAGAGAGAGAAAGAGAGAAGGACAGACAGATAGACATATAGAGATGGAGAGCATGAGGTCAGCAGGGCATTAAAAATAGAGAGCAGATTTAATTTTTACTTTTTTTTTTTCCAGAAAGAATGTCATGAATACAGGCAGTTAAAGCAGGAGTCATGCCTTCCATATGCTTTTTGTCTTCAGGTATGGAAGACATTTGAAGTTTGAACATTTGAACCTATAAAAGCTGAAGCTTTTTTGGTGAAATGAATTCCTGTCTAGACTGTACAATGTGAGTGACTGAGGTTGGATTAATACCTCTGGGTCTGAGATTCTGCAAACATCTGCTGGTCCATGTGCAGATATAATATGAATGTGTACATGGCATAAACCATAATGAACAATAAAGTCTCATATATCAGCGTCACCAAGGTGCAGTAGGTAACACTGCAGTCTGTTTGGATTTATTTCTTTTTTTCTTTTTTTTTTTCATCTTTCCTCCAGGTGTCCTCCAGGTTTTGATGCCAATAGGTGACTGGGTGTCTCTAAAGTGATATAAATGAGTGTGTGTATTTGTGTGTGAGCACAGTGCTCATCCTGGGTGTATTTTATCTCATCTTTAGTGTTCCCAGGATAAATTCCAAATGACTGAGTACAATAAAGAACAATAGGGATGATGTATTTTGACAACCTTTGTGGCAATATTACACAGACATGTGTGTTGTCTATTTATCAGTTCACACTAAGACTAACCAACCTGCTGGAATTTACAGTAACCAGTCTGTCACCTGTCCAACTGAAAGTAATTAATCTACTTCCTGCCCAACTGAATTTGTCCAAAACACTTACTGGCCATTATAGTATCCCATATTGGCCCATTTAGATGCACAAATCTATATATTGGCTAATTTGAAGTAACAATCCACCAATTGGCTAATTTAGAGTAAATAATCCACATCATGTCTAATTTAGCCTGACCTGTCCACCTATTGCCCAATATAGAGTAAACAGTCTGGCTACTGGCCAATATAACAGAGATAATTAGCCTCCTGGATCATGCACTTACTGACCTTTGATGAGTAATCAATCCGCCTAAAGGACAATTTAGAGTAACCAGTCCACCTACTGGCCAATTTAGTGTAAACAATGTGGCTGCGGATCAATATAACTACTGGCTCACGTATACTAAATAATAAACCCACTGGACAATTTATAATAGTCAGTCCACCTACTGGCCAATTAAAGTAAACTCTACCTAACTCTACCTATACTGGCTGATATAGCATACTCACTGTTCATGAAGTATCCAATTCACCTACTGGACAATTTAGAGTAGACGGTTCACCTAAACCACATGATTCTGAAAACAGGAGAAAACAGGAGTACCTGGAAAAAGTGTACCCCAATGTGGATGTAAGGTAAACATTCAACCCTGTCAGACCTCAGTGTCAATCATCAGGATCCTAGAACATTACCTGGCTTGTCAGCATACTGCCTGTTTTTCTTCCAAAATTCACTGTTACTTAAATGTTGCTTGTTTTGAAGCTAAAACACTGAAATCCTGCAAGATTCCTGTATGTATGTATGTATGTATGTATGTATGTATGTATGTATGTATGTATGTCAGGTTTCTCTGCTAGTCTTAATTTGCTTTATTTCTACATTAATGGTTTCTCTGCATATCAATTCAATTACATTTAGTTACATTTTCACAGCAATTTAAATAAAACAATCAACTTTCCTTGATTTTTTTTAGACCAGCATTGCATTGAAATGGCCTTTTTCACCTCTATCCCACAGCATAACCATGCAGAAAAGAAATAAATATATGATATCCTGTTAATTAACAAACACTAACAAATATTTATATGCAGTGTCTTTATATTGACATCTATAGTATGGACCAGAAATACCCCTAGGGCTTGTAAAGGCTACACACTCTTACAGTAGACGCTAGAAATTGAAAAATAAAATAGAGGAAAGGGTTTTTTTTTGTACGGGAGCAATAAGGAGTAAGCAAATAGAAATAATAATAAATACTGCCAAATTTTGACAAAATAATAAGGCTTATAGGCAATTTACATTATGTTCATTTAATAGTCCAAAGAATTAAAGTAGTTAAACTGTTTTTATTCATTTATATTAGTTGTTTTTTATCCTCCTTGTGCTCTGCCATTCTTTGATAAGAACCACAAGGATTATAGGATATTATTAGCAGATTACATGGATTAAGTTAAAAACCTGTCCATCTAAGTGCCTTGAATACAAAAAGAACATTGTGTTTGTGTGTGTGTTTTTGTGTTATTTCCTTTCCTTAGATTGTGATGTCCCCAAATTTCCAGCTATTTCCTGCAACAACTGCCAATTACATTACCCAAGAAAATAAATTCAAATTATGCAGAGAGAACAAAAATGAACTAGCTGCTATTTTCTGTATGAGAGAAAATGATGTTTCAAATGAATATTGTTAATGTTTTATCGTTTCAGAATAATAAAACTCAATTACAACTTTGGCCTTGCCATCCCATCAAGCCTAGAGCAACATAATTGACACATTGGGCAAATGTCTTACAGAATAAATTCATCCATAAATACCTGTGTACCTGTATTCATTTAGAGACCATAAAGGTAAAACAATCCCATCTATTACCAGGAACAATATAACTGAAATAAATACAGTGAAGTATAAAAAAAGCAGGTAAAATCAGATGCGACTCACTTCTATTTACAGTTGTTATACAGGTCGCTCATGTTTCTGCTTTTCTTAAAATACTGGCTTTATTTGACAAATACAAATATTGTAAGGTGAAATATGACTGTAACTATGCTCTCTGCTCCAGCCTTTTATCTGCTCGGTTCCATGTTTTATTCTATTTACACCCCAGGGCCAGACATGCCTTAGAGCTGCATTTGTCTTAATGTACCAGAAATTTTGGGGCACTTATGCTATGATTTGTGTGAGTGCTGAAAGCATTAGTTTGTGTCAGCCCTTGATAATGCACTTACTGTACAGGGTGTCTGTAGAGACCTGGGGAAAGTGTGGATTTGGGGCAGCAGTGAACTAGATTTCTTAGGACAACAAACTCTGGAGGGGGTTTTGATTTACTTGTTCTCAGATTTCAAACTCTGATTTGCAGAATAATTATCGGGTGTTACTTCAAGCAGATTTATTAAGTTTATTAGCAGATTTGTTAACTTTTTAAACACTTAAAAAAACTTTCTATTAAAAACTGGTCAACTCACCACCACTGGGCCAAGCCTAGCTGATTTGCTTTAAGTTTTTCCTTATGTTCCCAATGACTAATCAATAATCAGCGGTTTTCCATACAATCGATCACAAATCATTATTTTCTAAATGACTAATTCATGATCACATTTGTTTCCTTACAACCAATCACTGATCACCATTTTCCCCAATGGCGAATGACTAATCACTGTTTTCCCCAATGATCAATCACTGACCAGCATGGGGCCTCCAATCAGCACAGCGGCGGCTCCCTATCCTCCCAGAGACTATGCAAGAGTATAAAAGGGCATGGCAGAAACAGTAAGGTGAGCCAGTTTGGTCTAGGGCAGAATGTAGGTCCCTTTCTTGCTGTCTCACACAGATGCTGGAGACAGCTACGAAGATCACACTCCTGACAAGAGCTGAGCTTCCCCTCTAGGGCAGAAGCTTCAGCTCAATGCTGTTCACATCTATTTGCCCAGCCATTTGCACTTATCTTACTTCCACTTAATAGATTAAATAAAAGACTACACGTTTTCCACAAGCCCTGCCTGTCTGTGTTCAGCTTACTGTAGCCTAGAGTTTTTACAGTTGTGGAGAATCTTCAGGCATGTAGACAGACCCAAACCACTCTACAGGAAACCAGCCTCTAGGAGCAAGCAATGACCCGGCACTGAGGCTCAGCACCACCACTGAGAGCTTCTGTCCCGTACCAGCTCGACCCTGCCACTGCTTTTCCTCTGCAGAACCCCTGCTGAGTTGCCCAGAGACTCCACACTAAGATGACAGCTGAAGACTTAAATAAGAGTGCTTGTTTTCCACTACCCCTGCCTTCTCAGTCTCTGTGTTCAGTCTGTTACATCCTCAAGTTGCAACAATACATGAATAGTTTGTGGTGCTATGACTCCTTCCAGAAGAATAAACTAATATATCCTATCTATTATTTTCTGCTACGATAAGTCTTTTCTATCTTCTAAGTGGTTTCTTTCTTCCTCTAATATTTTGCTGTGTCACCCTGTGATTTATGGCAACTGTTTGAACATTCATTACCAACCATTTGCATGGTTGTCATTGTAATTATTGTAATACTTTTTTTGTGATATTGACTGGATCACAGAATTAAAATATTAAATTATATAAATATATTATATGCTATCATATATAAATGCTACTATGGAGGCTACTTAAAACAGGTCATTCATTTGCTAATTCTACACTGTTACTCCTTTAGAGAAATATGCAGCTTGTGTTAACAAAGTTAAATTGTAATGAGATTGTTGTCTGAAATCCTTTAAATACTTTAATTGTTTGGAAATGACACAACAATTCTGGAATCTCCTTTCCCTGGTTCTTACTTTATACCATCTGTTCAACAATCTTGGTCTGTCCTACATGTTTCTCTCTTCTCTCTAACATCCATGCAGTGGCAAAGGCTGAATTGCTGTAGAGCCCTCTACTCTTCTCACTCCATCTTCCACTAGCTTCATCAGTCTCAGTCACTCCCTTGCTCTCTTTCTGTCTCAGTCTCCAACTGACCCTCAGTGCATGTTCAACATATGCAGTCTGTGATGCTAATTAAGAATCCTGGCTTGGCATTGATGCATGCCATGTTCATCCTGAATGTTTTTCTCTTTTGTGGCTATTGCAGTAGCTTTGTTCATGCTGACCTACATTTGGTTCCCCAGTGCCTTAGAATGATGAAAATGTTGAACTCTTAGGGCTTGTTGTCTCATACTCATTTCTCAATTCTAGCAAAACAATTTACAATTTCCTTGGACTTAATATAATGGAAAATATAGTAAAGCTAAACCTCACAGCTAGCATGATATAAACTTTCCCATTCATAGGATTTCATGTGTTAATTATCCAGCATCACTATTGCAAAACCATAATACTTTATTGGAATACTTTTAAGTGACTGTATTCATAAGGCTATATGACAACTACATAGCACCTTTCTAACATTACCAATTCCAAAAGCAAATACGTCTTTACTGGAACGCCTATCTCAAGGGAAGTGTTCATAAGGATACTTGATACCTACACTACATGGCCAAAAGTTTATGGACTACTGATCATCCCATTCCAAAACCATGGACATTCAACACTATAACTACTTGTCCACTTTCTACTGGACATTGGATGGTAGATGGGGTATTTCTGCTCATTCACCAACAAGAGCACAAGAGTTTGGACACCAAGAATACCTGGTACAAAGTCGTGTTCCTCTTCATATTCCAAATTGACCATATGTTCAAATTTCCACAAACCTTCAGCCATGTAGTGTTTTCTATCTATCTATCTATCTATCTATCTATCTATCTATCTATCTATCTATCTATCTATCTATCTATCTATCTATCTATCTATCTATCTGTCTGTCTGTCTGTCTGTCTGTCTGTCTGTCTGTCTCTCTGTCTGTCTGTCTGTCTCTCTGTCTGTCTGTCTATCTATCTATCTATCGATCTGTCTGTCTGTCTGTCTGTCTGTCTGTCTGTCTGTCTATCTATCTATCTATCTATCTATCTATCTATCTGTCTATCTGTCTGTCTCTCTGTCTGTCTGTCTGTCTGTCTATCTATCTATCTATCTATCTATCTATCTATCTATCTATCTATCTATCCATCTATCTCTAATCTTATCTTCTTCATTGGGCTTCCAAGTTATCCTTGGACTTTCCAATCATGTCACACATTAATTATCTATTATTTAGATGTTGAGTATAAACTCTTCCAGGTCAAGAAAGCACTCAAACTGGCTGATACAGCATATAAATACATTTTATATAATTATGTGTTTCCAGTTTTGTGTGTTTCCTTCATATGAGTGTGATGGTCAAATGTCCACAAACCTTTGGCAAAAATATTGTATCTGAACCCATCCTGACATCTGATCTATCCTTATACAGAACATTTTCTTATACAGTACCTATCAGCGATCATAAAGACATGACATGCATTTGTCAATTTTAATGTTGTTTGTCAGGCTGACGTGACTTACAATGGTTAGCAGATGTCTTTCTTGGCTGTCTTTTCATATTACATCTAAAAAAAATGTTCAGTTTTCTTCGCATGGCACACTCCAGTTTGTTAAATGAATTTTTCCTAATGTTCAAACATTAATTTCAATACACTGTTTAACATAATCAGTTTGGAAGAGGTTTATAATCTCATTATCAGGTAGCACCCAGAAGGGGATGTGTTCACTTTTAAGAGAGCTTCCTTTCAAGGTTTCTTCCACAGGGATGTTTTTGTGTCTCAGTGTAGTCTCAGGCTTGCTCATTAGAGAGCTAAATCACCATCTACATTTCTTTAAAGCTGCTTTGTGACAACCTGTTCTCAAATGCAATACAAAAAAAGTAATTCAGTAGGTTTAATGCTCGGCATGCAATTTTCAAATATTCGCCCATTGATTTCAACCATTGTAATCAATCTGTTGAGAATAACATGCAGATAAACATTATGCAAATAATGTGGCTGAAACAATCATATATGCTCCTAATGTCTTCAGGTCATTGCAGTTTAATTGAAGTGCTGGGAAGCTATATTCAGTGTGTGCAAGTAAATAAAATAAGTTCTTTCTTCTGGCTGTCATTGGCTCCTCATGCGAAATTCTCTGATGTTTACATAAACGTTTTTTTATGCAGTAGACTCACTGCATTTTACTTAACAAGTTCACCTGACACTTTTCTGAATTTATGTACATCTTTTTAGCATACCTTTCAAATGAATGAATGAATGAATGCATGAATGAATGAATGAAATTTTTTTTAGATAGATAGTGTCAGACTTTGCACAATTATGTTTTACAAACAAGCTTTTCCTTTTCAGTAATTGTTTCACATTTTCATGATCTTTTTCAGGATTAACCTTCTTGGAATCTCCATTAATGACAGGATCTGGTGAATGTCAAGCCTGCCACATAGCTATCATCCTACAAGCAAAACGTCATATTGATGTTTCTCTTGGCAGTAAACAGTGTGTTGATCAACAACCTATTCACAGCTGAGGAGCCACTATCAGCTACAATTATGGATGTGTTAAACCAACAAAAGATATGAGCCCACTGTGAAATAGAAACAAAGAAAAATCTTTTTATCTATCTTTATTATTTTTATTTTTATTTTTGGGGTAAATAATCACTTCCACTTCAGAAGGATTTTGGCTTTTCCAGCTAGTTAGCTTTATAATCTCAATGTGTAAATGATTCCATTATCACTTTTGCTGTTTCATTCAAAACTCAATCTATCATCAAAGGCATGCTGTGAATCATCTTAAAAAAATCTGCACACTTCATATTATAATCAGATTTTCAGACTATTAATCTGAAATCTGTCTTTAGAAGGATAAACAGTATGTCTGTAAATGTGGACAACTTGTTAAATGAATTGAATTTTGAAAATTTAATTTTCCTCATTACGATCTAGCCATACGAAGGTAATTTTGTATGGTAGTTTAAGTCTTTAATACATTTAATTGTGATGATTTTGGCTCACATTTAACAAAAACCCACCAATTCACTGATCACATAAAACTAGAATATGGTGACATGCCAATCAGCTAATCAACTCAAATCACCTGCAAAGGTTTTCTGAGCCATCAAAATGCTCTCTCTAATTTTGGTTCACTAGGCTACACAATCACGGGGAAGACTGCTGATCTGACATTTGTCCAGAAGACAATCATCGACACCCTTCAAAAGGAGGGTAAGCCACAAGCATTCATTGCCAAAGAAGCTGGCTGTTCACAGAGTGCTGTATCCAAGCATGTTAACAGAAAGTTGAGTGGAAGGAAAAAGTGTGGAAGAAAAATACACAACCAACCAAGAGAACCGCAGCCTTGAGAGGCTTGTCAAACAAAATCGATTCATGAACTTCTCAAGGAATGGCTAGGGTCAAGGCATCAAGAGCCAACACACATGGACATGTCAAGGAATTTAGCTAGAGTTGTCGTATTCCTCTTGTTGAGCCACTCCTGAACCACAGACAATGTCAGAAGTGTCTTAGCTGGACTAAGGAGAAGAAGAACTGGACTGTTGCCCAGTGGTCCAAAGTCCTCTTTTCAGATGAGAGCAAGTTTAGTATTTCATTTGGAAGCTATGGTCCTAGAGTCTGGAGGAAGGGTGGAGAAGCTCATAGCCCAAGTTGCTTGAAGTCCAGTGTTATGTTTCCACAGTCTGCAATGAGTGTAATGTCATCTGCTGGTGTTGATCCACTGTTTTTTTTGAAAACCAAAGTCACTGCACCTGTTTACCAAGACATTTTAGAGCACTTCACTTCATCTGCTGACCAGCTTTTTAAAGATGCTCATTTCATTTTCCAGCAGGATTTGGCACCTGCCCACACTGCCAAAAGCACCAAAAGTTGGTTAAATGACCATGGTGTTAGTGTGCTTGTCTGGCCAGCAAACTCACCTGACCTGAACCCCCATAGATATGGGGTATTGTGAAGAGGAAAATGAGAAACAAGAGACCAAAAAATGCAGATGAGCTAAAGGCCACTGTCAAAGAAACCTGGGCTTCCATCGCACCTCAGCAGTGTCACAGACTGATCACATCCATAATATGCCAAATTGAGGAAGTCAAAAAAAAAAATTAAAAGGAGCCCCTAACAAGGATTGAGTACATATACAGTAAATTAACATATTTTCCAGAAGGCCAACAATTCGCTAATTATTTATTATTATTATTGGTCTTATGAAGTAATTCTAATTTTTTGAGATGGTGGGTTGGTGGGTTTTTTGAGCCAAAATCATCTAAAGACATACTCTGTGTACTGAATTTATATAATACACAAGTTTCACTATTTGAGTTGAATTACTGAAATAAATTAACTTTTCCATGTGTAGGGCACTCTGAGAGATGGGACACGAAAGAACAGGCACATAGACGGGAGTAAACCAAACAGTAGTGGTTTTATGTTGCTTTAAGGTGCAGGTGCAATTTAGGGCAGCAGAAAACCAGTGATACGGTGAAAATAAACCTCCTTTTTAGGGGTTAGAGGAGTTCTTGTGCATGGATCCAGGCTCCCAGCCTAGGCAGCATGAGGGTGGACAGCAGCAGCGATGTGAAACAGTCCTCTCCAGGAATATGGTGTAGGCCCAGCCAGCAATCTGGGGTTTGGGATCAGCTGGAGGATTTGTAAAAGAATACCAGAAAGATAGCTCCATCAGGCACACGCCCTTACATCCCTTTAGCTCCTGATTGGCCCATGCTGTTTGGCGGGAGATTTTTCCGCCCTGCCTTGCTCTCATGCCCAGCGGTACTGAAGTTTGAGAGATCATGTTCAGCAACGCTGTCCGAGGTGCTGAACCCCCGCCTTTTCCACTCTCTCTCTTCTTGGCTGCCGATGCCGAAGGCGAAGGGCGGTTTCCTTCCGTGAATTTTTGGCGGAATTTATTGAACTGCACCTGTGTACATAAACTGCTTACGTTCCACATTTACATTTTTTATGATATATCTAAATTTCTCTCGGCGCTTTCTGGTTTCCTCCCTAGAAACATGCATGAACCTGGATGTTATATTGCTCTTAGATATAAACGTGTGTGCATGGAGCCCTGACATCACAGCTGGCTAGCTCCAGATCCATGACCTCAACCCTAACCAGCATAATGCTGGGTAAATAAATTGCATACATGCATACATATATTTTAAACAATGTTTAAATAAATAAGACAAGTTTAAGTGAGGATAAAGTTGGAAAATAAATAAAAACATAAACAAAACAAAAAAACACATATGACTTTCAAATGTTTCATTGAATTTCAAATAATGGTTCTCGTTCATTCCTGATAAGATCTATGTATCTCTTCCATTCCAGGACTAAAGATCTTTGTTTAAGTTATGTATACAGTCTAATTATATCTTTGGAAAGAGAGAGGCACTGGAAAGAAATGCTCTAATATACTGCAAAATATACTGATGCAAGAGCTGTTAACTTTCTGATGCAATTGGTTTTGGGCCTATTAAAACATCCAATTATTCTAGACTCGTCTAGAACCTACAAAGAAAAAAAGCATAGAAACTTACTGGTAGTTTTACTTGGAGCTAAATCAGGTGAGACAAATATAAACTGTTTTTGGTTGCAGTTTGATGACAGTCCTCTAACACCTCCACCTTCATGTCTGTTAGTCGAGAGTGAATGTGAAGTGTCACAGCAGCTCTACATGCGGAAGAGAAGCAGTGGTCTTGTCCTAAGGCCTTTTATATCCACTGTAAATACGTTTCTGTATAATTTGCATTGCAAGTACAAGTATCAGAGATTTGAGGTAGGTAAAGAACAGGAGATGTGCTTGTCTGAAGGAGCAGCCAACTATCTTTTTGCTCTCTCTCTCTCTCTCTTTCTCTCTTTCTCTCTCTCTCTCACACACACACTCTCTCTCTCTCCCTATTCCTCTATGATATTAAAATAAGTTAAATTCATTTCTATACATTTACAATCAGCTATGGGTCAAACTGGAGCAGGGTTGTGGTTTGTATTTGCTGACTGGGGTGGAAAATAAGCTAAAGTACTCTTAAAGCCAAGAAATATATGTTTTGTAGCAGGGGTTTATGGTTTATAAATCAAACAGAATTTTTTATTTTGTCTGTGTGTGTGTGTGTGTGTTTGTGTGTGTGAGTATGGAGGCTTACTGCACCTGTGAGAAAGTACAGAAATCTTTGAAGCTGGCAGATCCCACCATGATGGTTATATTTTGTCTGAATCACCAGGTGGTGTTGCTAATGATAAATAAATAAGAATATACACATTGCATACTGTAAATGGTGGTGTAACAGGATTCAAATAGAGCATAATATGATCTGCTCTGTGGGTGGACCAATCATTACTCCCTGTCCTGTCAGTCAGAGCGAGATTAACCATTCGTGGGTTGTCTAATAAAATTGGTGGTTAGCACTTGCTTTCTTCTGCCCTGTGACTTGAGCAGCACTTTGAAACAATACTTTGGCTGCATTGGAATCTCTTACAGGTATGTGATATGGGACAACTGGATAGTTACTGGAGATTGAAATTTGGGGGTGGGGGGTGTTTTAAACCATAGCACATGGCCGTTCGTGTAACAAGTTAAAAAAATATCGAAGCACTGTCTATTGATGTCCTACAGCATGGCATGGCATCTTAAAAACTATTTAATCCCAAAATATATTGGACCACCTGAAGTCCAGTGGTCCCGCGCTCTCATTGTTGTGCCTCGGGTTTGATTCCCGGGCAGGGCACTACCACTACCACAACTCTCAGTGCTGGTCCCAAGCCTGGATCAAGATGGGACGGTTGTATCAGGATGGGAATCTGGTGTAAAACCTTGCTGAAATCTAATATGCGGATCTGCTGTGGCAACCCTGAACAGGAAGCAGCCATATATATATATATATATAGATATTTATTTATGTAGATATACTGCATGGTATATTGCCTATTGATGTAAACTGATTAGACTAAAAACAACCATACTTAAAGGGGTGGCATTCCCCTTTGTCCCATTTTTCATTTTTAATCTTTGAATTTGTAATTTTATTTCCAAACTAAATGTTGATTAATTAACTAAATGCTGACATTGTACTCTAAGGAATGCAATGCAGAAATATTTCTCTGACTTTAAGAAGCAGATGTGGCTAAGACTGTTTCTTTATTTAGAGTAGATTCCCCTTTAGGTACAACAAAACAGCAGCATATTCTGTTATATATGCATAGCTGCTAGGACCCTAATTATGTAATATATTCTCTGGTGTATTCCCGGGTTTGCTTTAGCATCAGGAATGCACAAATAGATGAGAAATGGGCATTAGAGATATGTTAATGTGGAGACATGATTCCCTGTGTTATTCCAGCGTTTTGCCCTGTTAACCATGACGCTATTCACAGCTCTGAGAACAGAGGAAAGCATGAAGGAGACAGATTGTTTGGCCTGCTGGCTCTTAACACTGTATCATTAGCTGGCTAATTGGATATTAATGACTGTGTGGTTTCCATTACAGCGAATGGCACACCTGAGGACATTAATATTATGCAAGAGAAAGTGAAAAGATCAGAACCACCTCTGCAGTTCCAAGAAGAGACAGCTTTAATGAAGGAGAAAGCAGATAAGGAAAAACGCTTTCCTGTTTAGCCTTGGAGAGAATTTTTCAGCTTTCATTTAGACTAGGTTCATTTATTACATACATGAGAGTGGCTTTGGGAAAGCGGGACCTTTCTTTTGGCCTCATATCCAAAGAAGGGTATTTAAAATTTTAATCACTTTGAAAACATCTCTTCAGCAGAGTGAAATTGAGTGATCTCAGGGTCAGTTTGGTTTCTCCAGCATTTTATATAGATTTTGCCACTGCCAAAAGAATCGATATTAACTATTTTTGTGTATGTTGAACATTCATGCCTAGATTAATACTTAGATCTAACAGTCCACGTTTTTAAGAAGTGAAGACCGTATTTGACTTTGAGATTATATTTTATTGTCGTTGTTTTCACCACAGATTGCATTTTATGTCTCAAGCAACGGATGCCTCACAGGATAACAGAACCTTGATATAGTAATCACAAGTGTAACAACAGACAATGGACCTAGATATAGATTTATGTCTAAATGTCAAAAGCATGAAACAATGCAACAAGGAACATGAAGCACAAAACAAGTACAAACAAGGACCAAGAACATTAAAATTATATACAGTGTGATTAAGTATATCGAGACTTGGGCGACATAGATAAAAGACTGAACTCATAAAAAGAAGTGAACTAACACAATAACAACAAAAGCACATGGGAATATGAGAAGTGCAGCATGTGCTGAAAGAGTATTCATAACATCTATGTGTTACTACCATAATTTCAAGAGTGTCAGGTGAGTGTAGAAAATAGCTAATTGGTGTAAAGACTAATAAACAAAGCTTGTGATTGGTCGAAAGGTTTGCAATAGGGATGAGCGAGTACAGCATTATCTGTATCTGTATCTGTTAACCATGTGAATTATCTGTATCTGTATCCGTACTCGGAGTGGGTGGGGCCTAACCCAGAAGT
Organism: Tachysurus vachellii; assembly: GCF_030014155.1. NCBI lineage: Eukaryota > Metazoa > Chordata > Actinopteri > Siluriformes > Bagridae > Tachysurus > Tachysurus vachellii. The sequence goes on from NC_083470.1 coordinate 7,913,142, forward strand.
AGGCTTGAAATTGGCGGGGCTTTAACCAGTAATAATTAATTTGTAATATTTATAACACTAGCTTACTACCTTTATGTTTTTATGAAATACAGCAAAAACGTGTCAGACACTCAGTGTCTGGTTACTGGTTAGAGACAGCTGAAGGTTTAAAAAAGAAAAAAATCTCCGACAGGCAGAGACGCAATGCGAGTCGCATTCTACCAAGCAAGCACCACGTCTGAACGAACCCACGTTTACCAGAACTCTACTGGTTAGTAAGTACGTATTATTAACATTACAACCCGAAGTAAAAAGCTGAAGAAACCCTAAACGTTAACGGAAAAGACCCGCGAACCCGAGTGACTGAGTGACTGATCTGTATGTGTGTAGGGGAGGGGCGCTGTGACTAGCCTATCACAGAACGCTGACACAATCAGCTACCCAATGATGATTTTCATTCAATCCGAGCACAGATATTGACTCGTATTACTCGTATAATACTCGTACTCGGCAGAAGTGCTTTATCCGTACCGGATACTCGTTTCAGCCGAGTATCCGGCTCATCTCTAGTTTGCAAACTGTATTACTGCTGTTTATTGTGCAACTAATTAAAACAAAAAGTAAAAGCTTGTATGTGATCCTGGCTGATTTACTGCTAAACAGTAAGGTTATGAGTGGATTTTAGCTGTGATTTTGAAAGGTCTCTGCTACAAGAGACAATTTAGAACAAGTCTCTACTTTGAATAATTACTAAATTATTAAGCAATATGTAAGACATGTTTTTTTTTCATATAGCGACATTGCAAACCTGAGTGAGTAGGAACCAGTAGGAATAAAATGTAAGGCTCACAGTGAGGATTCATTTAAATGGATTTTGATATGTGTGTTGTTGTTTTGTTTAACCCAAATCATTACTATGCTTTAGACATTTTGAAGGCATATACTTTAAAAAAATATACAATTTATAGCATTGTAAGCATGACTATAATAGCAAAATGTGACAAGGCAAAAAGTCTGGGATTTTATTCAATGGGGTGTTGAGAGAAACACAAACAACAAGCAATAGCAACCTAGGTTTTCCCTTAGGGTTTCGGGATATGTTTCTTTAGAGATTAAGCCTGACAAAACATCCACTGGAGAACAGAATTTCAGTTCCTCTAAAAGGTTAGCAGGGGCATTTTCATCCCTTAAGATTAAGTTTATGTTATTTGGCATTTTAGGAGGCAGCCTGAGAGCAAGTGTATTACGATGAACAAGAAGGAAGGTTATGAAGTCATTGATAAGTTTCAGAATAAAAAAAGAGCTGGGATTTAGGAAGAGGTTGGTGATATTACAGAGGAAAAAAATGATTTTACCAAGAGAAAGAATATTACATATTGTTACTGATTAACATATTATTATTAATTAAAAATGGCTGACATGCTTTACAGCAGGGAAATAATATAAATGCTGAAGAGGTAGCTAACACAGATAACCAATAGGAGTGAATATCATGCATGTGGAGGCCATAAAAAAGTCACAAAGAGGGTTGAATCTTTTCATCAAGTACCCTTTGGGTCAGTGATTTACCTGAATGAACTCTGGGTGGCTAAATTGTGTTCATAAAACCACAGTTACACACTATACATACAGTAACTAGTATTTTTTTTCATGCCAGATTGATTTTATAGATTTATTTTTGCCAGAGAAAGTGAATATCACTTGGATAACTTATGCCACAAATCAAAAGGTGTTTAGGCATGATGGCCACTCGCACTGCTAAGATACTGTATCAACCTTGTAGTACCTGGAGAAAATGCAGCATCAGGTAGCATCAAACTGAACTTTCTGGAGTGCCATATGAAAGAGATACTCCTTATAGTGTGGCAGGTCAGAGTAGGGCTTGACTGACTGGACCAAATGTACATTTAAATTTATGACATTTAGCACATGCTTCTATTCGGAGAAACATACAAGAAGTGCTTTGAAGTCTATATTAGTGAATAAATACTGATACTCAAGTTCACAGACTAATAATATCATCAGTCTAAAACTGAGCTAATACAGAAGGAAACACACAAAAACACAATTGAAGATACAGTTTATTTATTTATCTATTTATTTATTTATTTATTTATTTATTTATTTATTTATTAACTAAGAGATGTTCACCCTACTACCTAAGTCGCAGAACAAAATTCTTGATGCATGTCGTACCCTGAGACATCTTAAGACCAGTCCAGTGGTGCTAAAGTGCGTAGTCCAGTGCGTGGCTTAATAAGCGCTTTGAGGTAAGTGGGTGCTTGTCTGTTTCTGGCTTAATAATCAGGCATCAGTGTTTAAATCTGATACAGGCAGCTGTACAGAGCCTGTGGAAGGAGCATATCAATGGAATGGTGTCTAAACGGCGCTGATGTCTGTCACCCAGTGCACCATACTCTATTTTATCAAGCAACTTATGACTTCTCAATGATGAAAGATGAACAGATGACCTCTATACAGTAATGTAGGATGTGTGCTAGGCATAGCAAGGAACTTTACTTTGAATTTCACGAGCACTGATTTGCTGGAACACTTTTTCACCTCCACCACCTCCACACAGACAGATCTTATGTAATTGCTGATTAGAGGGCTGGTGTACAAAATCAAGAAGAAACATCCTCCTCAGTCTACAGTAAACAAATTCCCCTTAACTGGCAGGCAGGTCCTCTGAGGCCAGTCGCAGCAAATTACTGCAGAAAATGACTACCCTGGACAGATAGCCAGGGATGTTAAGTGGAGGTGAATTTTACGTTGCAAGACAGCTTGAAGGCATTATAATGCAGCTGAGATAAAAATGGAAACGCAGGTGCATTGACTTTTCTGGTAATATAACACACTAAGGTTTACAAGACAACACAAACAGGCTTGTCAACAGTTAATGACTGATAACACTCTATATCAAGCCAGAGACTAATTGAGTAGCTGTTGGATTACATTTGCAAACAATGCGCTGTTACATGTGATAATGTCAACACAACAATAAGCATATTTTCTTTGGTCCTCATCTCAATCTTCATAATAAGATCAAGTTCATTTGGACACGCTCCCAAAATAATCATTTCAAGAGTGCTAGCTTCTGGGAATTGTGGAACTGCATAAAGATTATTAATCAAAAGGATATTATTTTTGCCAGGTCAGTACAGTCAAAATACCTCGTCATACCCAAAACAACTATCAGTAGTCGTTCCTGGATCTACCCGACGTACATTATAATGATATTTCATCCTCCTCTTTGGTTGATACATGCAATATATAAATGATTCTGACCAGCTCTGTGAATTACCACTATAGTAATAACAGGTTAAGACTCTCAAGACAGGGAAATAAAAAAGGTCCCTTACTGTACTAGACAAATTTGCCATATTGTATAGTAATGAGCATTTTTCTGTTCAGATTCAGAACAAAGACTCCCACACACTCTTATGCCTAAGTATTATCATTAGTGTCTTTGTATTAAAATGCAAATTAAGGAAGTGAGCCCTGAAATTGTTGAAGGTATTATTATCGATCAAAGTGCTGATCTCTTCGTATGATTATCTTTAAAGTAGATTCTGGACGGATTTCGAGGCTGAAATCGATTTTCACTGACCTTGAGAACATTTTTAATCACTTCATATTTTTCTATCACAGCAAAAGATACAGGGCTGTGTTTGTAAATAATTGGCATCCCACGTGTTCTTTTATGCTATATTTCTGTAAATTCACAATGGGCCAGGATTTAATGTTAGCTAAAGGTTTCTTAACAAGCTATAGCTCAGTGATTTCTTATGGTAGACTAAAAAGCTTCAATAAATATTTGCTTTGAAGAGTACTTCTGTAGGTAGAAATATTATTTTGTCAAGAAAATTCTATGTAATTTTACAGAATGTTTGTTAGCAGTCAAGTTCCTGACTTTTCTTTTCTATCATGGCTAAAAAAAAAAACCTTAGGTTTATCTATATGTAGTAAAATAAATTGATGTAAATAACATAAATTAATAATACTGTCATTTAATAATTAATAAAGAACTCAATAATAGTAACAGTAATATTTCCATTTGAATAGTGTTCATGTGCTTCTTTGTTTAGACCATATGCTCTTTTTACACAATAATTTTAAACATATTTTTATCTTAAATAATATCTCGATTTATTAATATAAAATGTGCTTTACTGTAGAGCAAAAAAAAAATAAAAAAAATCTCCACAGAAGAGTGAGTCTAAAAAGTGTGCTTGAAGTATATTTGTGGAAAACTTTAATACAAAGTGTGTGCACTGTACTGTTACTCTTCGACTTTCAGGACGCCTGTCAGATTCCCGAGCATGAAGCTTCAGCAGCGTAAGTAAACGCATCAAAAGCCCTAAGCAGATACAGCTGATTCGAACAGACTTCAAACTTTTCTTAGGTACTGTCTTCATAACGTATGTAGTTTTCTCAGTCTGACTTCTTTGCTGTGTACATGAAAACACATCGATAAAATCAACTTGTCATTATTGTGGGCAAGGTTTGTTCAAACACAGATTACAGGCTGTGCTAATCAAGTTAATGTAGCATCCAACATTGTGCCATATAGGAAACAGCAGGGGACTACAAGCACAAAGATACTTGATTTTTCTAAAGATCTTCTAAATCCTTCATGTAAGGATTATTTAAGTAAAAACATAATCATGAATGCTCTAATTACTATCTTTATATAGCACACTATATTATTCATAAATTACATTAGGCCACTGACATAATTATTATTAACGCTGGTGTATAAATTACCCATAATTAATATCCTCAAACATTTTAATTACCATATTCAATATTTGAATCCAACCTCGAATACTAGTTGTAGTTCTTGCTTTGGTTTAAATTGTACTAACATATTTAATTGCTATTCCTGGGGTCTAAATTTAGTGGCTTAATAGAAGCTGGATAATACTATAAACAGTAGCTACTGTAAAAGTAGTCCTGCTTCACACAGCAAAATTTTCTGATTTTATATATGAAATCTTTTGATTTTAACACTTATGAAAAACACAGGATGTGCAACATTGGTATGAAGTTGACAAAGGACCTGCATAATCCTTTCTTCTCCTTCGCTAGTGAAGAATAATTCTGTTTTCTGAGTAGGAATTAAATCCGTTCCTTGTGAAATATTTTCCCTCATGAACTGCTAGTTCTTTGGGTTTTGAAACTTTTTTTTTCATCTGGATTCTCGAGAGATGTAATTATTGTGCAGTCGACTTGTAAGGCTTAGCTTACTGGGAAATACATGGCTCCTTTTTGCATTGGTTCCTCCGGTGTGTCAGCCTGTTCTCATGTTATTTATAACATCTCCGGTCACAGTTCTGTTGATGACTGTGTGATGATTCAGTTTAATCATCTGCAAATGTAACCAGCTTTTATTTTTTTTGGGAATGTGGTATCTCAGTGGTTAAGGCATTGGATTACAGATCAGCATATCGTCGCTGTCGGGCGGAAACCTCGTATGTCCAAATTCGGTCAATTTCATATTTTTTCACATATCGATGCTATTGGTCAGTCCCCACGTGGGTCTGTTATTTTTACAAGTTATTAACCAATCTAAAGTCTTGAAAATAGCTTGAGAGCAAATCTCATAACTCCATTGGACACTTCAACTGTCCACCTCTTCCTCACTCCGCGGGAGAGCTTCGCGGCATATTTCTCCTCAAGAAGAGTCGCAACGAATCAACACGTCTTCTGAGGTAAATGTCTTCAAAACACTGGGCTCAAAGAAAAAAAAGTCTTGACCCCCCGCTAGTTCTGGTGCTCGTCTGAGGACAGGAATTTAGCGCAAGACAATCCACTGCAACACGGACTAAACCCTGTGCACTGCAGATAAGGTACGGCGTTTTTTTAATTTCCTGAAAAATATCGGTTTTGGAAATACGAGGATTCCGCCCGACAGCGACGATATGGTAAGTTCAAAACCCAGCTCCACCATGCTTCCACGACTGGGGCCCTGGGTAAGTTCTGTAAATGACTCAGAGTAATAGAACATGCAAAGACCTTTGCACTGTAGTTTCTTTGGGTGAAAAGCTTACAAAAGTCCATGTGAAATAGTTATATGTAAATAACATATTATAATGTTTGCAGAGGGGGGCACGGTGGCTTAGTGGTTAGCACATTCGCCTCACACCTCCAGGGTCGGGTTTCGATTCCCGCCTCCGCCTTGTGTGTGTGGAGTTTGCATGTTCTCCCCGTGCCTCGGGGGTTTCCTCCGGGTACTCCGGTTTCCTCCCCCGGTCCAAAGACATGCATGGTAGGTTGATTGGCATCTCTGGAAAATTGTCCGTAGTGTGTGAGTGCGTGAGTGAATGAGAGTGTGTGTGTGTGTGCCCTGTGATGGGTTGGCACTCCGTCCAGGGTGTATCCTGCCTTGATGCCCGATGACGCCTGAAATAGGCACAGGCTCCCCGTGACCCGAGGTAGTTCGGATAAGCGGTAGAAAATGAGTGAGTGAGAGTAATGTTTGCATGAATATAATTAATTTAAACCTGAATTATAGCTGACACACCTATCAGCTGTTGTTCTAGAAAAAGAATCACCTTCTTACTAATCAGATTCAAGACTTCAGAACTGCCAATTAAAAAGGTTTCATTTCACCTATTTAATCAGAGGATGTACGTTTAAGGTTTTTTGATCATCTGGCAGCTCGAACAATCTTTTTACAGGAATGAGTCTCAGTTGAAATGTAAAAGGACTGTCTTTTACCATCTGTTGATGTTCCATTTGTTATTTGAGAAGATGACAGCATTTCACAATCAAAACATGGCAGTTGCACTGTTTAAAATATATAAACTGTCAGCAAACCAGATATACAGTATCAGGCTCACATGGGGATGTCCCAACTTATCTAGTCATAAGAACAACTCTCTCTCTCTCTCTCTCTCTCTCTCTCTCTCACACACACACACACACACACACACATTATGGAAGCAGCAGTGCTTCACACTTCATATTGGATGTGGATGACATTGATTGCTGAGACATGGAATGAATAATACTTTGGCCTCTCTCTGCTTTTATGTGGTGAAGCAAAAATGTACACAAGTTTAGTTTTAGCACTGAAAAGCACCATGGAATTTTAATGCTACTCTTCATCCAATATTACTATGAAAACTTGCAATATAAGCAATTCGAGATTATGAAATATACATATAATCATACCTTTTGCGATATAATTTGCAGGCATGTACTATATACTCTAATAATGTCAGGTTGGAACGGCAGGCATTTTAGGGATCATAATTAAGAGGAAATCTTGCTTTAAGATATAGAGATATCAGAGATTCTTGTAAGGAGCTGTGAATGTTCAAGGCTAAGATGGAGGAATAGCACTCATTGATGTGCAGGTGCAAGGAATAACAGAGAGAGAGGGAGAGAGAGAGAACATGCAAGTGAGTGATCAGAAAGAAAGAATAAAGAGAAAGCCAAAAAGAAAGACAAGCTAGAGAGAGAGAGTGAGAGAGAGAGAGAGAGAGAGAGAGAGAGAGAGAGAGAGAGAGAGAGAGCGCTGAGGCTTGAGGATAAGAGCCTGAAATCCCCCCACACAAAGTGATGTGCTCAAGAGGAGCCTCTCAATATGTTTCCTTGATCAGTCAGCTTACATAATATAATTAAACACTTTAAGCAGGCTTTCATGAGCAAGGCAGAGTGTATGCAGCGTGGGGAGAGGGGGGAAAAATCCCTTAAGAAGGCCAATGTGTGACTCAGCATTAGCACTGCTGCCTCGGAGTCACAGTCCCTGAAGAAATCCTTTTGTTCCGCTGCTTCTCCTTCTTCATGTAGACCAACATAACACAAATATACACAATAAAAAGAGAGACTTTTACATTTACATTTACGGCACTTGGCAGACACCATTATCATGAGCAATGTAGAGAGAGAGAGAGAGAGAGAGAGAGAGAGAGAGAGAGAGAGAGAAGGGAGCGAGAGAAAGAGATACAAAAAAAGACCAATGTCAAATCCATCAAGCACTCATCTCACATTTCAGTACACTGTACATCCTTCCAGAGCTCTTGTGCTTTTAAATGTTTGGTTGGATCGACGGATATGAATACTTCAACACAGATTTAGGCAATAATTCACACTTGGTTGTGAGCGGCAAGAAAACTGGAGGCAGGACAGACACATATACAGATGTGTTAATCAGGGCTTATGTAATTCTGGCAAGCCGTAATCTAAAGCCAAAGCCTTTCATTCCCACAGCACCATTCCCTTTTTCTGTCACTCACACTTCTACTTCACAAGCAGCACACAGTTAGCTCACCATTTTATTTGACTGACAGCACAGGATTTTCATAAAGTATCTAGCACCATTCCAGGAGTGCAAATGTAATGAGACTCACATTGATATGTTTTCATGAGTTGCTGTTATAAAAACAGAGCTTATGAATTGTATTTTTTATTACCATATTTTCTGTTAACAAGTCTGTTGACAAAGTAATAGACTGCTCTTGGCTCTCACCTTGTAGTTTTATGTTCAACTAATTAGGCCACTCATAAACATGCTATGCCACTTCACTGTCATAAACAGTTCTCCTTTTAATGTCCTACTTGCAGTCCCACGCAAGACCATGCATCTACCTTGATCATGAGGTCTACAAGGTCCTAGATTCTACTTCTACAATCCTGTGCTCCAGAGGTTCCTGCTCCCAATCAATTCCAATTCCTATCCTGAAGCCCACTTTTATCTTGAAGCTCCTAACTTGATTCTGCTGTTCTGAGAGAAACCCCTGCTATCTTTAGATCCAGCTCATTTTATCCTGTGGTCCACGAGCCTCTACCTCCAATAGATTTGACCATGAGGCCCAATTTTCATCCTGAAGGCCACAAGCCAATTCTCCATCATCCTGAGCTCCACAAACTCCTGTTATTTTGACACACAGAGCTCTTGATTGCTTTAAAATCTTACAGCTGGCAACCTTGGTCTACAAATCACTGCTCGTTTGTATACTGATCTCACTCCAGTCCTATTGAGACTTATTAATTCGATTATATTAAATCTGTATTGCATTTTTTAACAACGTATATCGTCTCAAAGTTCAAGATTTAATATGAGGTTTTAGATATTTCAGTTTATTTGTATTTATCCCTAAAAAGAAAGTCTAAGATGACTGTAGATCCTACTTTTGCCATCCTGTGGTGTAAATGTAGTTCCTGCTCCAAAACAAATACATCTTGAAGCCTACAAACCCATGTCCTGACATGGATCATGGATCAATCTCCTGCCATTTTTGGCCAACAGACCTGTTCCTTCAGATCCTATTCCTGCTATCCTGAAGCGTACAAACCCTTCCTAACCTGTAGTCTATGGTGTACAAGCTCTTGCTCCCATCTGACTTCTTAAGGCATATACAGTAGCTCCTGCTCCATTTAGTTTCTAGTCCTGCCTTTAAATCTCTACTCCTAATCGAATCTATCCTGAGGCCAAGTATCCCTTGTGAAGCTCAGCCCCTTAGATTCTCATCCCTTAGCCAGAGAATTAAGCATGTGTCTGTCATGGAAGCATAGATTAATATGATTTGCATTAATATCTTTCACACCAGATAAAATTAGATCCCACTTAGAGATCCCACTTAGTCTTGATTTAGAGAGAAATGAAAAGGCATAAGCACAATAATGTTAGAAATCCAGGAACACGTGCTGCTAACACACTATTAGGAAGAACTGGTATTCCAAATAATTCAATGTTATCTATCTTCATCAAATGTGAAGCAAACTGACTAAAGATGTGATTACTGGAACTTTATAGCCCTCATATTTCCAACATGAGGAAAGTAATAAATAATTTGTCTCTGGACAACATAAAAGCAAATGAAAATGTACATTCAATCTCCATGAGCCATGAATTAACCATGAAACAAATTCATTGCATTTATCAAGACTATTCATTCATTCATTCATTCATCTTCTACCGCTTATCCGAACTACCTCGGGTCACGGGGAGCCTGTGCCTATCTCAGGCATCATCGGGCATCAAGGCAGGATACACCCTGGACGGAGTGCCAACGCATCGCAGGGCACACACACACACACACGGGTAGCCTGTGCCTATCTCAGGCATCAAGGCAGGATTCACCCTGGACGGAGTGCCAACCCATCACAGGGCACACACATACACTCTCATTCACTCACGCAATCACACACTAGGGACAATTTTTTCCAGAGATGCCAATCAACCTACCATGCATGTCTTTGGACCGGGGGAGGAAACCGGAGTACCCGGAGGAAACCCCCGAGGCACAGGGAGAACATGCAAACTCCACACACACAAGGCGGAGGCGGGAATCGAACCCCGACCCTGGAGGTGTGAGGCAAACGTGCTAACCACTAAGCCACCGTGCCCCCCTATCAAGACTATTGTCATGTTTTAATATATAACTAAATAGTAATATCAATACTATGTACGGTCGTGCATTATATATAAATAGTCTGTGCAGCACTTTTCATTAAAATGATGCTTCCAGTGAAACCATCTGTCCATCATTATGAAAGGCATAGCTCCTGTGTTCCACATTACCCACACCAGTTACAGATTTATGCTGTCACAGTGTGATTAGATGGCTTTAAATATGGGTTTATATTGACAAGGTCATGATGGGTAGCAGCTGTTACTTTACATTAAGTACATTAAAAGATAACTTAAATACAAATAAATTGGGGTAAATGTAATTTCTTCCTTGCAGAGTTACATTGCTCTTATCATACATAGGTGGAGGCTTTTAACTATGAAGTAGTAATGATGGAGATGGGTGTAGCAATCAATCGTTTTAAATGGAGATTGGGAACAAAGATGTTATTCACATTAATGCTTCAAAATCAATTTGTGAGTCACATCACACGCACTGTACCTATACTTATACTTATACTATACGTATACTTACTTATAGTTTGTATACTTAAATAATAAATAAAGATGAATCCAATGTGGTGGTGGGTTAGAATTTATCCCAGTTTATTTGGGGTCATTTTGTCAATTACAAATCACACCCCTCATTCCTTCGTTCTTTGCTTGACATCTCTCTCAATTTCACTTCAACCTTTAACCTCTTGTTTGTTCCTCAGCCACAGAAATCAGCTCCACTTCCTCGCCAGTCTCATAACAGCCATCTAAATATACCTCAGAACGCATTGCAATCAATAAGAAGCGTGTTTTCCTGCAAGCTTCGTGTGAGCTTAGGGGAGAAAAAAATGTATGTTTGTGTTGTGTGTTGTGTTTTATTAGTGAAATTAACATTATGTAATTCCTAGGATGCACTAAGACACTTATAGAGATAGAGACAAGTTCCTTCTTTTGTCCCTCTGCATTAATGTGTGTGCTCTCGAAAGCTTCTATTTTTGCTCCTCTCCTTGACCGTGGTTTCAAACCAGGCTCTGTAAGAGCACAGAGAACGAGCCTCTGGGGGATGTAATGCATTTTTAAACACTTTTCTGTTCCCTGTTCTCCAGAGAAATGAATGCTAAAGATGGCCATTCACACCACTATGCACAGAATTAATACTGAGCTCAGTGATATTGCAGTCAAAGCTTCTGTGACCTCCAACAACATAGTTCAGCAGATTTATGGGGAAACACAGACCTCCTGTAGATCTCCATTTCTCCTTCTGTCTTTTGTTTAAGAATTTAAGCACTTTAATAACAGCAAATTATGGGAATGATTCTGATTTGTCTAAGAAAGCTCAAGGTATACAAACCCATGAAGCTAAAAGAAGCTCATATTAAAATTCTGTTTTAATAGTGCAGAAAAGTGCAGAAAGCGCTGCTTAGATGTATAAATGTGTTGTTTAACTCTTTCACACCAACATTGTTTGGTATGATTCTTATTATTATATTTTGTTGTGATAAATGACCAGTGAAATGATACGGGAGAATCTCTTGAGTCTGGGAAACAGATCGTAATGTAATATTCACCCATGGCGTTGAACTTTGTTTATCTTTCCATTATGGAGCTGGAGGTTGAAGTAATATTACTATTATTATTGATGTATTTCGAAATTGAACAAACTTTTACTTGTATGATTCTTTGGGGTATGTGGAGAAAAGAATTCCACTGTGCTGTAATGTATATGTGGCGATAATAAAGGCTTCTATGCCCCCGTTCTATTCTATTATATTCTGTTCTATTCTATTCTATTATTGGGGAATATTTTTAAATCTACTGAAGAAGCAATATTCTGCTGGTGAAAGTTTATTATTAAAAAAGAAATCCTTCATTGAAGACATCAACACGAGTAGTAGGCGTATGCTTAATGTTAGATATGAGAGTGTAAAGTCAATCCAAAGGTTAAGGTTAGTTATCTAAGAGAGTAGTAATGTAGAAGGCACAGTAAATGTATTACATTTTAAATTGTGCCATTTAAACAGATAAGTATTTAGAGTTTTTTTTAATTTTTTTTAAAGCATTTAAGCAGCATTGATTCTTTTTTTGATGTTTGTATATATTATACACCATGTTCAAGCTCTATTTATAATTTTTCTGTTGCAGTGCTGATTTTGAAAGTATTCAGGATGTTGAGACTAATTATGTGATATTGTACATATGACATAATGCAAAACTGTAGCGGCAAATTAGCAAATAGTATATTTATTTACGAGGGAAGTAATGATTCCTTTTAGTTCTTGAAGATTTTTTTTAATATTATGTAATTCTGCTTAAAAGACTCAAATGATGAACTTGGAAACGGGAATATTTTGTTTACCAATAATAATATCTATTAAATAAATAAATACACATCTATGGAATAAACAATTATTTCTGAGAATTATGGAGAATAGCAGAGACAAAAAATAATAAATGTAAACATTTTAAAAGATATTTTAAATCATACATTTTGGTGAAAATAGTTTACGCACTGTGCAAATTTTCCACTCTTTTGCAGACTAATATATTTTTAATTAATCATTTTTCCATTACATTAAAGTTAGGAATGGCCTAAAAAATGCAGTCATGAAGAAATTGATATTTAACAAAGAAATATGTATGAAAGACGCAATCATTTCAAATTTATGGTAGAAGTCCTTGGTGTCAGAGCTTAATCACATTCTTTTTTAATTAATAGCGAGAGAGAGAGAGAGAGAGAGAGAGAGAGAGAGAGAGAGAGAGAGAGAGAGACTGCTGGTGAGCAACTATTTGTAGCAGATATAATATAAATAACAGCAGTAATAATATATTATGTAAAGTACAACAAATAATAACTTGTTTTAAAACTGTTGGTAAATTACTGTGGTATAAATGGAATAAACGCAGACTTTTTTACGCAGTCTGTCTTATTCCTAACTTATTACACATTTCCCCTCACACTGACCCGCACTCTGACAGGTGCTTGGAATCAGGCCTACATTTAAAAAATGCATTTAATGTCTTTTGGGTTTCTGCCATCATCATGAAGTAAGACAATGGCTTACAGCGGTGATGTTTTTAGGATCGTATTTTAGGAAGGAAAGTTAAGAAGCCCCCAAAAGCAGGTGTGTTTGAGTGAGCATGAGAGAGAGAGAGAGAGAGAGAGAGAGAGAGAGAGAGAGAACAGAAAGCCACAGAATAATGCTAAGACAGAGCTAGTCTTGTGCGCTGGGGGATTGGGTATCCCCAGAGACAGAGAGCAAGAAAAGGCCAAACAAGCTTTGACAATGGAAATAAAACATCTATTTTGGAGATGTCTCTAACAATATCTGGTTTATTTGTTTGTTTTGGTTTTGGGTTTTTTTAGTGCATAGTAGTTTATAGTAGTGGTGTCATAGAGGCTTCCTTGTTTCCTTCCTTTACACTGATCATTGTTGGCATCTCATTGTACTTGTAAGCCACATCATTGTCTCTTAATATTCAGCACACTACAGAATATCTCAGAGGTCTCATAGTGGGGATGTGGTAGCCTACTGGTGTAGTTGGCCTACTGATTAAAAAGTCATGAGTTCAAATCCCAGGTCCCCAAAGCTGCCACCACTGGACCCCAGAACATGGCCCTTATCCCTTAATTGCATAAAAAATTCTGCTAAATGCTACGAATGTAATTTCAGATATAGTAGTTTGGTCATGCTGGGAAACAGCAAAAATGTATTATTTTAATATACTTGTACCTGCTAATGATTAAGAAGTCACAAAAGTTGATATTTGCTGTATTGGACATCTTGTATTCATACAGTAGATCACAGCCTGCTTTATGTATTCATACAGTAGATCACAGCCTGCTTTATGTATTATGCTTAAGCATTACTTAAGCATAAGTAATGCTTACTTAGCATTTTTGCTAAGTAAGCAAACCAATACACATACTGTACCTTAGGAAAAAGATTCCAGTTGTTAATACAGATACTGTATTACATAAAGAGACTTTTCTTTTGCTGGGAGAGAATGTCTTAAAGCTGGATTATTTTATATACTGTAGCATCACAGATGACTTATCATTACAGATGATAAGCTAAACACACATAATGGTATGAAGAAGTAAGGCTGGGGCTGATTTCTTTCTAAGCCAGACTGTAGATATATCAGTGAGAGATTTTTCAGTGAGTTAGTTTAGTTTCTATTTTTCTGACACACATGTGGAACACATTGTGAGATCAGGCAGTGTGTAATCATAATAGATTTCTGGTTTAGAATTTGATCCTCATCGTCTCACAATCAGCTGTCAATAATGCTAACAGCAATGATTTATAGTTGCCTTGGCTAGTTATCTTTATGTACATTTTTGACTTTGTGCATGGATTTATCTTATACCCTGCCCACTTGTTCCCCACTGTGGATTATAAATATGGCTTTCAGACCAGCTATAATTAAGAAAACCAGCACTTATACATCCAATTTTGTTTTCTTTTTACTTTGATTATTTCCTCATTTACAGGAAAAATTTGCTAATATATTAAAAATTTGCTAATATATTAAAAGTATATTAAAAATTTTTTACAGCCATCAACATGTAAATGAAACATTTACATTAATCTGTTGAAACTATACATGGTTTGTGTAGATCTTCTTGGGAAAGCAGTTTGGTACGAATAGCTCAGGTTCAACTGAGACCAGAAAATAAAAAAAATTAAAAAAATTAAAAAATTAAAAAAAAATAAAAAAATAGCCTGAAATAGAAAAATGAGCAAAATCCACTATATGGCAATAATACTAATCAGTGTATTATTTGTAAGGTATTTTTAAAATTGTGTGATTATTTCAGATCCTTGCAAACTTGGCTAAAGAGGCCAGTTGAGTTATGTTTTCCATTTACACAAAATGTAGGACTCTATTAGTATCATATTAAATAATATATCTTGAAATTTTTTGTTTATAGGAAAAACCAAAAAAAGAGAAGACATTTTCACCTACATTGCTATACAATACTATAGCGGTATTACAGTCATAAGTGATCAATGTACGTAGAAAAAAGCACAAATGTCTATAAAACCCAGTGATATCTTTAAGCTGTATAGTTACACTATATGTCAGCTATTATTTCAGTACTTTAACAGGTATGTGATAAAAACCTCCCTCGGGAAAACCGCATCTCCACATGTGTCTGAAAGCAGGGCAATTGCTTCTTGTTTACTTACAATAGGAAAGGCAGCTTTTTTTTAATATTGACTTTAAAAATGATCTACAAGTGTAGGTTTAACCTAGTTACTTATGCTAATGTAATAGGATAAAAGGAAAACAAACCCAGAGGAAAGGTGTTCATAAAGCCATGAGTGGTGAAAAAGAGAGACATCAACATAAAAATCCTGTTTTAAGTTTGTATGGATTCATTAATATGGATTTGACACATGATTGGAAGCATGGAAGAGATGAACACTGTTAATGAGAAGCCAGGCTAATTCATGGCACAATACAAACTAACATGGTTAACATCCTAAATGTGCTTTAATTTATATATTGCCCTAGAAGAACACTCTCCTGTGTTTATAACAGTTTATAATCACACTCTCCAGTGTCACGCAAATGAGGATGATACTCTCTTTTAGCATCTGGTTCCTCTCAAGGTTTCTTCTTCTTCCATCTAAGGGAGTTTTTCCTCACCACAGTCACCTCAGTCACCTCAGGCTTGCTCATTGGGGATTAATACAAACACATTTAAATCTAAGTCTAATATTAATCTATCTAATATTAATCTGTGCCTATCTCAGGCATCAAGGTAGGATTCACCCTGGACGGAGTGCCAACCCATCACAGGGCACACACATACACTCTCATTCACTCACGCAATCACACACTAGGGACAATTTTCCAGAGATGCCAATCAACCTACCATACTTGTCTTTGGACCGGGGGAGGAAACCGGAGCACCCGGAGGAAACCCCAGAGGCACGGGGAGAACATGCAAACTCCACACACACAAGGCAGAGGCGAGAATCGAACCCCGACCCTGGAGGTGTGAGGCGAAGGTGTTAACCACTAAGCCACCGTGCCCCCTATACAAATTATTTGAAAAGAAAAAAAATAAATATTTAGTATGCTGAACATTTCAATTCTTTGGTTTCTTTCTGTTTGGTCCTCCCAGCATATTAAATGCACTGAGAAACAAAAAGCTAAAGGTTAGGAGACTTTATCATTTTTAATCGAATCATTTGATCTCTCACTCTCTGAAATGTAAAACAAATTTATCTTCCAAATCCATTTAATATTCCAGAGCTGTGGATGTCTGACATTAATATATGCTCTGCTCCAGCAGGGCTTCAGTGTGTACGGTGGCTTCTGGCCTTGAGCACAGCGAACGTTTGCTGAAGAGGCATGTTTGGTGTTTGCAGGCTAATTTGTTACAAATGTATTTCCTGTTTGACTTTGGCTCTCCTTTCCTAAAGCGCCTCTGTCAGCGAACAGGTTAATAAATATAAAATATGATTAGCATTATTCTCCCTTCACTACCAAATATACAACATGGACCTGTTCCATGAAGCCATGGTGGGTGATTAGTCAGCAGTTTTTGGAGAGGAGCTGTGTAATCGTTGAGACTGAGCAAATGATGAGCCATTCGAATTCAAAATGATGAGACATTAGGATTTCAAACCAAATGGGCCAAATGTAGACATCTGAATGTTGCATAATAAAAGAGAAAAGTGAAAGTGTGTGTGTGTGTGTGTGTGTGTGTGTGTGTTTATTCAGAATGATACATGCTCAGGTCCTATCTGTTCTGACTACTTCTCTACCCTTGTGTGCATGCGTGTGTGTGTGTGTCCATGTATGTGTATGTTCTCTACCCTTGTGTAATCCTTGTGTCTGAATGCTGAGAGTGAAAACAAATGAATGATATTAGGATTTATAAAACAGTCTGTCTCAGTCTGAGCATCATCTCCTTCACTCACACACAGATGGGGCGAACCACTCCTGGAGCTTATTTACATGAAATAAAGCAGCAGTAAAACACAGACAGGGCTTGTAAATATCTCATCTTCGTCTGCTCCCTTTTGGAGGACTGCAATCCTTTTTTCTTGGTTAAAGATATTAACTGTTGCATACTTTCACCTTCCTCCTGGCATAAAGAATTATGACAGTTTCTCACCTTGAAGTTATACTCAGGTAATATTTCTTACACTTTTAAAATGCATCACACACACACACACACACACATTATATATATATATATATATATATATATATATATATATATATATATATATATATATATATATATATATATATATATATATATAATGTATATACTACATATATGCCGTATAGATGCATGACCCGTTGCATTTATTGCTGACAAAATGATGCAGACAATTTTCTAAACCTGTGTCTCTTGTTTCATTCTGACCCTAAATAACCAAACAAACAAACAAACAAACAAATAAAAAAAAAACATAAAAGAAAGTTTATGATCCATGATCCACTCATGCACCAGTGGTTAATCTCATGCTGTAGATTTAACCAGAAGTCTTTCTGTAATCATAAAGACTTTTTTTTTTTCAAATGCATTTGAAACCATGTAATAATATCGGGCTTTACTTTTTACACTTCTATTCTGTAATCATTTATCCAAAGAAAGAACAAAGAGAGACACCCTCTGGTTTGGTCAACAAGGATCTGCATATCTTTTCTGAGATATCAGTAAAGCTGCTTTTAGACAATATCTATTGAAAATATAGGCTGTAGAAATGATATTAAATGACTTCAATTGCTTTATATAATTAATTTCAAATGACATATTGGTATAAAGATATTTTTATGCTTTGCTAGAAATAGATACACGTTGTAGATTGTTGTGTATTGTTATTGCTCTGGTACACCAGTATAATTGGTCCATTATTTCAATCTAAGTCGAGTGTTACTTCCTATAATCTTGTGCTTTATTACATCTGATCTAATGCACATTATCATCTTGCTAATATTATAAACAGCAGCTACGCTAATTCCTATCCACTGCTTCTCTACTTCTCAACTAATGCTGTTTTTGGAACAGGACCTATTAATAAACATTAATAATGATGTTTTCTGCCAGCTTATTTATAGCAAAAGCTCACAATTTTACAGGATATATTCACAATTTGCATAAAATTGATGTTTAAATTATTTCCTCACTGACCTTTAGTGGGTCTTGACCAGGCAGGCCTTTAGGATTATAACTTGCATAACTTGCAGGAAAGCTGACATAAAACATCTGATTATTCAACAGTTCAGTTAAAGATCATTTGGGCTATTAATTGTGCATCACTGATCCCCTCACGCCACAAGTCAAATGACGATGAAGATAAACTTAGAGAATTAACCGACGACGGGAAAATTAGTTTATCAACATCATCAGTCTCCATCCGGCACCTTTTTCCAGAACAACTTACATTTTAATCTTATTTTATACATTTGAGCAACTGAGCGTTAAAAACCTTGCTCAGTGGCCCAGCAGCAGCAGCTCGGTGGACTCGGGACTTGAACTCACAACCTTCTGATCAGTAGTCCATCACCTTACCCACTAAACTACAGTACCACATACATCCCATATCTCATCATCTGAGGTAAAAGACTTTTCTTGACTGATCTCTATACTTGCAAACATCAGTTCAGAAATAATCACTGATTCATTCCCCCAGATTTTCTTCTGGAAATTTCTTTTTGCCTTGGAAGAGGCTTGAAAAAACAAAATCAACCCTAGTTCAACCCTACCTGGCCCTTTGACACCCCTTGCTCTAGAACATTTGTCTTCTCCATCATTGTTATTTTAAATAATATGAAGCAGGCAGGGTTGAAAAAAAAAAAACGTAAATAAGCAATATCCTGCTGCTTCAAGTCAAACTGTAATTTAAAAACTGCCTTCTGGTCACAATCAAAATATATTTAAGATGAAGAAAATAGATGGAAAAAGCAGGCTGGTAATTTGTCAAGAGACACAGAGTCACAGCAATGATTACAAAATTAGATAGCAAAGGAGATGATGAGACAGAGGAAAAGTGAATGACAGAAAGTTAAAGGCTCAAGACAGAGAGAGAGAGAGAGAGAGAGAGAGAGAGAGAGAGAGAGAGAGAGAGATGTGTAAAAGTAGAGAGAAGGAGAGAGACAGAGTATGAATATAAACCTCTTTGGATTCACGTCACTCAATAAGTCTTATTCTAAACTGTTGTTTGTTTGGGCCACACAGATAATAAGGCTTCCATCTTGTGTCAGTCTTCTTGTTCTTTTTTCTCTTCTGATTGTTGATCCGATAGTAAAAACATATCCAGTCTTATTCATATGGGGATTAATCTAGGGCTGTCATAAAGTTTTTACTCATCACATCAGAAAAAAAAGGCAAGCATTAAATGAATACAAGATGAGAATATGTCTTTCCTAGATACATTGAAATGAAAATTCCTGAGAAAAAGAAATTATAATTCAAGATACATTCAGCTGGAAACCAAAAACCATAAAAGTGGAATTTAATTATTTTTCTGGTAGACATGTTTGTGTTCGAGAACATCCAATGACATTAATTCCAGATCTTTAGGGGTTTAATATTTTTGTTCTTGTTGTTATTTTTGTTCTTCAGAATTCATTTTTGAATTTTTTCACCTCTTTAAAAACTGTGACTACAGATGGTGTTAGTATGCTAGCAGGCATGTTCCTTTTCTACTTCTGTTGTTTTTCTGCGTATTGAATAGGATGCCATGTTTTCGAGTGGTGTATTAAACTCATAGTGGAGAAGTCCTTTGGCGTTGATACTTGGCACGAATTCTAAATTGCAAAAAAGTGTGAAATCCTTCCACACGGCCGACATTTTCACTATTCATCTGCTGCTGCTCAAACTGTTTGAACATGTCTGTGATGACGAGCCAGAAAATCAACAGAAACCTTTTCTTCTTTGTCACCATTAAAATGGTTTTAGCTTTGGATTAGTGTTAGAATTAGTTTATGTATATATATATATATATATATATATATATATATATATATATATATATATATATATATATATATATATATATACTCACCGGCCACTTTATTAGGTACACCTGTCCAACTGCTCGTTAACGCAAATTTCTAATCAGCCAATCACATGGCAGCAACTCAATACATTTAGGCATGTAGACATGGTCAAGACGATCTGCTGCAGTTCAAACCGAGCATCAGAATGGGGAAGAAAGGTGACTTAAGTGACTTTGAACGTGGTGGCATGGTTCTTGGAGCCAGACGGGCTGGTCTGAGTATTTCAGAAACTGCTGATCTACTGGGATTTTCACGCACAACCATCTCTAGGGTTTACAGAGAATGGTCCGAAAAAGAGAAAATATCCAGTGAGCGGCAGTTTTGTGGGCGCAAATGCCTTGTTGATGCCAGAGGTCAGAGGAGAATGGCCAGACTGGTTCGAGCTGATAGAAAGGCAACAGTAACTCAAATAACCACTTGTTACAACCGAGGTATGCAGAAGAGCATCTCTGAACGCACAACACGTCGAACCTTGAGGCAGATGGGCTACAGCAGCAGAAGACCACACCGGTACTAGTAAGGTGTACCTAATAAAGTGGCCGGTGAGTGTATATATATATATAGTATGGGTTTAAATCTGAAGTAAATGGACAGCATCTTATATGTTTGATGTTTATGGAACTAAAGCAATACAATTTGCTCCTTTTTATTTATAGAAATTCAGAATACCCAGATATTAGAAGTGTTTTATCCAGTGTTTTGTTGCTGTCGTGTTATTTTCTTTCTCTGCTGAACGACTCGTGTTTCAGACAAAATGAAGATAAAGTTATATGACCCAAAGCACGTAAACTGTTGGCAGACACTTCTGAAGCATTCATCTTTTCACAACTGGGCAAGTGTTTAATGAGGATATAAATTTTCATTTGTTCCATGCATTAGATGGAGCGCCACTCGGTTCTGTACAGGAGTGTGATGTTTTACACTAATTTATCATATCTTAATTACTCAATCTTACTGCAAATTTAATCCAGTTTCATTAATTCACATACTTTCAGAAAATGTTTCATGCTGCTCATGCCTGTGAAGATGAGATGCCAGGGCATGTCACGCATTCATACACTTAAATCAATTAGATTTTCATTTCATTTTAATTATATAACTCTTTTTTAACAATAGATATTGTCACAAAGCAGCTTTTTAGAACATTTCAATATTCAGCAAATTAATAATACAAAGATATTATTTAAAGTTATATTTATAATAAGCAAACAAGTAGGCAAGGAAAAACTTTCTAAGATGACATTATGAGGAAATAGGGATAAGGTGGGGATGTTTCGAAAGTTCTGAAGGTTGTGAGTTCTAATCCCAGGTCCACCAAGCTGCACTTCTGGGCCCCTGAGCAAGGCTCTTAACCCTCAATTGTATAAAATGAGATTAAAAATGGAAGTCACTCTGGATACAGGCGTCTGCCAAATGCCGTAAATGTAAATGTAGGAAACCTTAAAAGGAACCAGACACAAAAGGAAACCCATCCTCATATGGATGACTTCACATAAGCGGTGGGAAGATGTGCAGTTCATGAACTTAGGAACAAACCAGAGACTCTTGGTTCTTTCCTCTATGTGGAATTAATTTTCAAATATCCAAAACCGCTAATATAATTAACTTAAACACCATGATTTCAACCATGCAGCTATCTAAACATTTTCTATTGTCTAGAAATAGTACAAACACATACACATGCACACAAACACACACACACATACACACACAAAAACACACACATACACACACAAAAACACACACACAAAACACACACACAAACATACACATACACACACACACACACACAAAACACACACACACAAACATACACATACAGTACACATACAAACACACATACACACAAAAACACAAACACACACACAAAAACACACACAAACACATAAACACATACACACAAACACACAAACACAAACAAACACACACGCACACACACCATATTTTTGTAATTTTCTTTTAAGTACAAACCTGTTCTAATTGAAGCACAGTGTGGTCTTTGCTTATAGCCATTCATTATTCTACAATGACAGACACACTAATCGATTAGAAAGTTCACAGACGATATACATCAATGCAGGTAAATACAATCAAGGTCCACAGTGAGTGAGGCCGGCAACGCTGACACTCCCCGCTGACAGATCGTTCAGCTCGAGTGACTTTCCATCGATCGGTTGGAGCGTTACACAAGCAGAGCCTGAGTCTGAGATCTACAGGAAGCGTGGTGTGACAAACAGAGCGGAGCAGAGAGAGAGCCCTCAGGGACATGTCATTCAGAATGGGATAGAAAGGAAGAAGGATAAAGAAATGTTAAATGAATTAATAACGGTGTGTTAAAGGTGGTCAAGGGAATCACATCTTGTGTAAGAGCTGCAGTGAGGATTGTGAAAGCTATTGTGTAGTTATTGCACAGCAAATGATGAAAGAAAAGGCAACACACTAACAGGCGCAAATGATTCATTTCATGCACTACAACACTTTATGTTCTGTGGAGAGTTTTAATAATGAAAATGATTTAATAAGGCTTATGATATCCTCATTATTATCCACAAACCTGAAACCACTAATGAAATCTAACACTTCTATTTTGCATTTCTTGTAAAACAAAGAATTTCATTACAAATGATATTATCACAAACCACTCAAGATGGCACGAGAAAATTGAGTGGAATTCCACACTGTCCAAAATCATCGACCCGTTCAACGTCTGTGAACTCCAGTTGTCATTGTTTTCAGAAAATAAAACCCATTGTCTTGACTACTTTCCTTTGAAACATTTTCCAACCAGCAGGTGAACATTTCTTCCTAAGTTTAACCAGTGCATTATTGCAGTCTGAATACCTGCTTCACTGAATGTGACGTGGAAGTTATCATAGTTAATATCACAAATTTGCCTACATTTAAATACTCACCTAGAAATAGTGCACGGGTTGGAACGATTAAGATTTAGTTCAATAATTATAAATTATTCAAAATTCTCTGAGAAATATTATATAAAATAGAGTTATATTAAAGAACGTGGTAGAATTGTGAAAAAAACATAAAGCAAAGAGACGAAATGTTCAATAAACGATGTTAATATTCAATGTATTGTACAGATTTCCTTTATTCCCCCAGTTTTTAACTTAGCTAACACCACTTTTTACCTGCTACCTAGCATGAGCTGTCAAGAAGCATGACTAGAACTGTAAAAATGAGAGATTTGATTACACCAGGATCTGGGAGAAGAAAACAGCTATAAATACTTGAGGATATTCCGAAATAATTTGTATTGTTAGCATCGGATAGAGCCAAGTATTTGTTTTTATTTTCCCTGGTATTTGTTCTTACTTTAAAGGGGATTATAAATAGGGGATTATTATAGATTATTATTAGTTTACCTTGTATGTATCACATTCTATCATAGTAGATTAAAGGTAGACATTAATGTCAGATGGAGGTTGACTGAATGTATCATAATGAATCACAGTAGGTTCAGTGGAATCACAAAATCTATAATGTTTTCCTTAAGAATCCAATTAATTAAGTTTATAACCACTTTTCTCTACTACAGTAGTAGTGTTTATAACCACTTTTCACTACTATAGTAGTGGTGTTTATAACCACTTTTCACTACTATAGTAGTGGTGTTTATAACCACTTTTCACTACAATAGTAGTAGTGTTTATAACCACTTTTCACTACTATAGTAGTAGTGTTTATAACCACTTTTCACTACTATAGTAGTGGTATTTATAACCACTTTTCACTACTATAGTAGTGGTGTTTATAACCACTTTTCACTACTATAGTAGTAGTGTTTATAACCACTTTTCACTACTATAGTAGTGGTGTTTATAACCACTTTTCACTACTATAGTAGTGGTGTTTATAACCACTTTTCACTACTATAGTAGTAGTGTTTATAACCACTTTTCACTACTATAGTAGTGGTGTTTATAACCACTTTTCACTACTATAGTAGTGGTGTTTATAAGCACTTTTCACTACTATAGTAGTAGTGTTTATAACCACTTTTCACAAACACTATTCTTCCTTCCTTCATTTATTTATTTATTTATTTATTTATTTATTTAAGGTGTGCTGTGTGTCGGTGGGCAATTAACATTTTCAAAAGTTGTTTTTTTTTTCCTTTTCCATTTTTTTTTCTTCTAAAATTTACCTGTGAAAAAGGAGTGCTGTTTAGAAAAGACAAAATAAAAAGGACACTGCTCCAGATGAGACGTACGTGAAGGTTCCACTAGTGGATGTTTCTGGTTGTCAGATTTCCATATTGCATGTGTGAAATAATACAGTATTCTGATCAACATATATGATGTTTCAAGATTTCATACTAATGCCAGTTGACTGTTGCTGATATTGCATCACACTGCAGTATGTTAGCCTTTCACCACGAAAACCTAGGGATTTATATCAAACCTCCAAATAACTGCAGGATATCTGAAACCGTCTTGTTCACATCTATGCAAAGTTAAACTAAATTCTTTACAATGACCTGCTTGGGGGGCACGGTGGCTTAGTGGTTAGCACGTTCGCCTCACAACTCCAGGGTCGGGGTTCGAATCCCGCCTCCAACTTGTGTGTGTGGAGTTTGCAAGTTCTCCCCGTGCCTCGGGGGTTTCCTCCGGGTACTCCGGTTTCCTCCCCCAGTCCAAAGACATGCATGGTAGGTTGATTGGCATCTCTGGAAAATTGTCCCTAGTGTGTGAATGAGTGTGTGTGTGTGCGCCCTGCGATGGGTTGGCACTCCGTCCAGGGTGTATCCTGCCTTGATGCCCGATGACGCCTGAGATAGGCACAGGCTCCCCGTGACCCGAGGTAGTTCGGATAAGCAGTAGAAGATGAATGAATGAATGACCTGCTTTTCAGAAACACAGCCACTATTCCAGCTTCTTTCTCCTGAATACCTGAGATGTGTTTCCTTCTTCTCATAGACTTAACACTAAAGCCAAATGCTTGTGTTTTAAGGTAGTTATTTAGACTCCATTGAGATCCCCATGTCGGGTATTTAAGAGCAATCTGGCAACCTCGCTAGTTGATTTGTGTATTCTGAAATGAGTTTTTTCAGAAAACTGACATAAGCAGCTGTGGACTTTATGTTTTGGAATTAAAACCTCAACAATTTGTCCTAAAATGTATTACGCTTAATAAAGCATTCACAGATGTTGTGATTGTGATAAAAAGGGTAATTAAAGGGCTAGCTAAAGCAGAGTCATGCACTAAAACTGTGAATCCATGAAGCGGGAGAACCACAAGTCGCAAGAAGAACATTTCTATTTACACTCCACTAATGTTGTTGTATTGGCTGCTTCCTGTTCGGTGTCGCCACAGCGGATCATCTGGTCTGTATATTTGATTTGGTGCAGGTTTAACACTGGATGCCCTTCCTGACACAAACCTTCAATTTTATCTGGGCTTGGGACCAGCATCGAGAGTTAACCCTTCAGTGGCTGGACCAGCTTCCTGCCCGAGAATCGAACCATGGGCCATGGCAATGAGAGTGCTGTATCCTGTCACTGGAGGCTTTTACACCTCATTAACCTGAAAGCTAAATCAGAGTCCTGGTATTCATATTTAATTCTAATCATGGCCTATTTTACAACACGATGAATGCGGGTGTTTAAAAAAAGCATATTGATACAGTAATGGACTGTTGTAATCAAACTCATTCAAAGATGCAGTAAACACATAAATCCCATAGGCTACTTCTAAGCTTCTAAGCATACAGGAAACGTGAAATGCTAAAAACCCATAACACTAATCAGAAGATATTTTGTGAAAAATGCAAAAACTCCCAATGCCCTGTGAAATAAAACCTCTGTTTGTGTTTATACCTGTATGCAGTAATTACAGGGTTGAATGTTGATTGTTGCTCGTGTTGACTTTTGTATAAAGTGTTTCGTTCAAGCATTGCTGATTTATGTGTTGAATTAAAACAGAAAAGAATCAGAGAGAGAGAGAGAGAGAGAGAGAGAGAGAGAGAGAAAGAGAGAGAGAGAGAGAGAGAGATGGTGAGAATGCACAGCTGTCAGTGCGGCACAATCTTTCAACATTCACCATGATTTACAGAAAAGCTTTTACATAGATTTTTTTTCCTCTTTTCAAGCCAGTGCAAACTAAACAATGTCTTCATTATTGATGGCATCCAACTCGGTTTCAGTAATTCAGTTCAATGGCGTGTAATGAGAAGTTCAATTCCATGACCTCAGATGTGCTGCGTGAATGCAGTAATCACCGTTGCATAAGCAGCAGCACAGTACATTGCTATTACATTAGCAGACTATGGTTTAGTGCTGGGAAAGAAATTATGCAACATTTTAAATTATGTATTGAAACATTGCTTTACTGTTTAGTGCAATGGGGTGTGGATGGAGGGCTGAGATGGAAAATAAAAAAGAAATAATAAATATGAAATAAATGTATAAAGGAGAGTATATCAAACCTGCAAACCTTCATACATTTTGCAATAACACTGAAACAAAAATATTCCAAATAAACAGCCTTTTAAAATATTGACATTTCCACTGGTGGTTTAAATGGTGCGTCATTTCCTATATTTAATGATGCTGTATAAATGCCCTGCCCCTTTCACACAATATCCAGTAATCATGTTTTAGCCATGGGGGGGGCAAGGTGGCTTAGTGGTTAGCACATTGGACTCACACCTCCAGGGTTGGGGGTTCGATTCCCGCCTCCGCCTTGTGTGTGTGGAGTTTGCATGTTCTCCCCGTGCCTCGGGGGTTTACTCCGGGTACTCCGGTTTCCTCCCCCGGTCCAAAGACATGTATGGTAGGTTGATTGGCATCTCTTTGGCAAATTTTCCGTAGTGTGTGATTGCGTGAGTGAATGAGAGTGTGTGTGTGCCCTGTGATGGGTTGGCACGCCGTCCAGGGTGTATCCTGCCTTGATGCCCAATGACGCCTGATATAGGCACAGGCTCCCCGTGACCAGAGGTAGTTCGGATAAGCGGTAGAAAATGAATGAATGAATGAATGAATGTTTTAGCCATGTTATTGATGCCTTAAAGATTCACTTGAATCTACACGCTTGCTCTTTGTCAAAGAATAAGATTTTAAACCCAAAACAAAGCGTTAAGTCTAACAATTTACAAGTAACGCTAATGTTAAATATGACGAGACAGAAAATAAAAAACCTGTTTCTTTTGCTCTCTAGCAGATCAATATTTTACTTCTCTGCCCTTTACCTTTCCTTGACATGAACTACACATGTGTTTCCTCCAGCTTTTAAATCGATTGTCAACCACCTTTGAAACACATGCTAAAGAACGACCTGGTGATTAACCAGGAAAAACAAGCTTCTAGTGGGATTCATCTCATTCACAAACACAACATGTCAGTGCTATTAAGAATGTATTATGCAGCTGGGAATCTAGATCATGATTAGCAGGTTGGAGGTATTGATTCCAGCACTGATTACAGCAGAAGTGTTGTTAGTGTCTTCTGCAACTTTACTGAGCAAACAGATTGTCCGTTTTTAAACATTTCAGACACAGGGGATTTTTTTCCTTCTTAGGTTGAGATAATTTCTCAGCAAACACAATATGGTTGAAAGGCAGAAATTCAGTCAATTTGTGTGTGTGTGTGTGTAAACTCTAGCCTCAAGGTTAGAAACCAATTATATAAAGGCTTCTATTCACCACCCACACCACCGTAACAGTAGAGATGGTATTGTGACCAGAGCAAAGAGTTTATTTCCGGTTTATTTCTGAAAAAAAATAAATAAATTCTTACTGTCATCTGAGTGTGCACAGGAATTTATACATATTGAGTTTAAATCTTTGCCCCGCTATAATAACACTATCAGTCAGAGCCTTTTAATAACCCACAACCTGATCCTTGATCTTTACAAACATATTCTGTTCATGTCTAGACACATCTCTAATGATAGCACCTATTACACTTCAACAACAATGACAACATAACAGTTAAAAAGGATTTTAATCCTAATCCAATCCTCTAAACATATGTTTTTAATAATCTAAGTTCATAACATGTTTTTGAGCTATTAATACATGGTTTGTTAATCAGTTAGAAATGCAGATCTGCCAGGTTGTACATTTTAACGTTGAAGCATTAGTATAAGTTGTCACTTAGAGAAAAAAATACTGTAGCTTTTTGTTTTTTATCCAATAAAACTGTCAGATGAATCAATCAAAATCTGAAATCTGAAATGATCGACAGCAGCGTGGGTGTTATAAACAATTCAGTACTAAGAGACGGCCCTGAAGGCTTCTTACTGTATATTAGGAATCTAATATAATCTTGCTGGCAACATGGAAGGCTTAACTAACAATAGACATGTAGTTGTTTATAACATATATTTTCTCTGTTTATTAAGGATGCACTAAAATTTTGGTGACCATTCAGCCAAAAATGGAACATTTTTATCAAATGTGGAATTCATGCAGGGAAAAACTACATAGTCAAAATGTCACTGATGCACAAATTACACCAAAATTCCCTAATAGTGCTATTCATCTCTTGCTTCCACAGCAGAGCAAAAATACTGAAAGACCCAACCCACCCTGAACACCATCTATTTGACCTTCTACCATCTGGCAGACGCTTCAGGATCCATCACCTCACACGGTAACAGAATCAGGAACAGTTTCTATTCCAGAGCCATTAGAGAACTGAGCACCAAAACAACACTCACGTTGACACGTCATAGACTCCTAACTCATATTTATTTATTCACAACCACAAATCTTTACAGAAAATGTGCAATACCTCAATACTATGTAAACTTATCTTTTATTGTCAGTAAATTTTACTGTATAATATCACAGCTGTTTGCTACTTCAACTAAATCATATTTAATTTTATTTCTAGTATAGTTTTATTACATATTACTTATGCTAATGTCTAATGTTTATATTCTTTTATATTTGTGTTACGTTTTTCCCTTTTGCTATTTATGCTCCATAAGGACTGACACTTCTTTTCTTTGTACCCTGTGTGATGACAATAAATTATCTATCTATCTATCTACCTGTCTGTCTGTCTGTCTGTCTGTCTATCTATCTATCTATCTATCTATCTATCTATCTATCTACCTGTCTGTCTGTCTGTCTGTCTGTCTATCTATCTATCTATCTATCTACCTGTCTGTCTGTCTGTCTGTCTATCTATCTATCTATCTATCTATCTATCTATCTATCTATCTATCTATCTATCTATCTATCTAATTCAAGGCAGGCATTAATACACACAACTCTCCTCTCATTAGTTTTGAAGCGGTAATGTGATTTAGCCTTGAGCTATAATTAAGCCTCTGTTTTTGAACATGACCTGACCACGGCCTAAAAAGATCCCACTGAAGGTGAGCAAATGTTTTGAAGTGTAGATGATGTCTGAACCTGTGTAATGTTCCCAACACCTGTATTGTGTTCTGGTAACTAGTGCACTGATGTGTGATGTATCACCTACATGGCAGTGGTAAGGGCCTCTGATGTTGCTGATCAGAGGGTGCATTATGGGACTTTCTGTCAGCCCTGTTGTGCTTCTGAAGAACTGCATAGAGGCCAGATGTTGTCTGATGATTCAGCTTCACATTCACTCTGTATTTCCAAAGACTCTATGTACAGGAATATCCTGTGAAAGGAAATGATAGAGGAAGAAGAAAGAAAGCTCACTTTCATACATTTAAAGTATGATCCGTGCCAAATATTCAGTGTGATCACGGTACAATATGTAAAGCCAAAACAGCGTGGCTTTTTCTTTCACTGTGACAATGACAGTAATTTTTCTTCATTTTTCTTCATATTCTAAAAGGGTTGCAGCTTTTACTTAAAAATGATTTAGGTTGGTGGACGGGGGTCAGGGTCAGAGACGTACTACAGCATCTACTGCAGAAAACAGGAAGCTTCTTAAAGGATACCATTATCATGCATTTTCATATTCAATTGCCTTTCAGGACCCTTGACACTCCACCTACCATCAAATCTGAAGTAAAATCCAGAGAACAGCATCCCTCAAATACAACCCATACATCTAATCTGTGTTTTATATTCTATACAGCATTTTCAGTCAGACACTCACAGCATGGCCTGATAGCTAATTTAGTTCTGGTTATGTTGCATCTAAATCTAGGCTACATGTTCATAAGTAATAAGATCTCTGTCTTACTTCATACTCACTGTTTCTGTCAGATGTGTATAATCAAAACTATTAGAAGACATCTGGGTGATTGAAAACCATTTTTCTCCTTTGCTTCAATGTGAATTCTGAAAAATAGTTCATGTTATTAGTCCAAATTCAGAGCTGATATAAGTCTAAAGCATTGGTAGGAAATAACAACACATTTGTGGACATGTGTATTTAGGCATCATTATTTTCTGTGGGTTTAAGTGTTAATCCACTAAAAGAGCAGATTTTGCACCTCTTTGGTGTATCTCTTTGTGTCTTTCTTTTTTTTGCTGTTAAAACATGGAAAATGAATATAGTGTCCATGACACTTTCCTCTGGGTTCTCTGGTTTCTTCCCACCTCCACAAATAGGCCAGCAGGTTGATCATTGAGTCTAAATTGAGACTATTTTCTGTGTGTGTGTGTGTGTGTGTGTGTGTGTGTGTGTGTGTGTGTGTGTGTGTGTGTGTGTGTTATAAACTGACTTCTCATTCAGAGTGTATTCCCACCCGATGCCAAGCGTTCCTGGAAAAGACCAAATCCACCAAACCCCTGACCAGGATAAAACAGTTACTTAAGATGGATAAAGAGAAGGATATGATTAAGACCATTCCAGAACAATGCAACATAGATAAATCCAACATTATAACATGAATGAATGACTTATGAATCATCCTGGTGCAACTCATTAACTGTAGCTATGGCATTCTTCACTTTACACTTCATGCCTTTTGTCTGGAGTTTAAAATAGTAACTGTAGTAGAGGGTTGTGAATCGA
Organism: Tachysurus vachellii; assembly: GCF_030014155.1. Lineage (NCBI taxonomy): Eukaryota > Metazoa > Chordata > Actinopteri > Siluriformes > Bagridae > Tachysurus > Tachysurus vachellii. Next base: position 7,944,438 of record NC_083470.1, read on the forward strand.
GCAGACGAATCGATATCTAGCTAGCATGCAAATGCTGTGCGTTTACTCCAGATGTCAGCATTTCTAGTTCATTTTTTGATTTATTATTGATGAAAGTCTGCTGCACTGCTGTACTAATAACCTGGATATGATCTGCTGTACTACTGTGGTATCAAAGTGCTGTTTAAAATGCTTTGGACCAAATATTGAGTGAATTCACATTGCAAAAATATAACATATCGCACAAATTAACAGGATTATCATGAGTAGGAGGTCAGAAGAAACCAGGGATGCTGCTGTTTGTTGAAAGATGGCATCTCTGCCCATTATTGTCACCCTTTGATTATTTACCTCGTAATTAAAAAGCATATTTATGCTACATTCTGTTGTAACTGACAGAATATTCTTAATTTTACTTGACTACAAACTGTTAGAAAGAACATTATTTACATTTACATTATTTCCTGTCCAGTGTCATGCAAATAAGGATGAGGTTCACTTCTGAGTCTGGTTCCTCTGAAGGTTTCTTCCTCATTTCATCTCAGGGAGTTTTTCCTTGCCACCATCACCTCAGGCTTGTCATTAAGGAAAATAGTTAAACAATTAAAATTTAAAACTTAAACATTTTTATTCTGTTTCCAAACTTATGTATAGCTGCTTTGAGACAATGTGAATTCTTAAACGTGCTATACAAATAAACTGAATTGAACTGAATTGAATTGAATATTCTGTTAAACATCTATTTTTTGGGAATTCGATTTTTTTTTAATGCTTTGTTTTGTTTAGTTTTATTTTAACAAAGGTGCAGTGGGCTGATAGAAATTTAGTGCTTGCTTAGTCCGAGTCTAAAAACTTTCCTGCGAATCTACTGATGTATCTTTGAATTGCAACACATTATTAGAAATTGCATTAGAGTCTCCATTCCTGGATAGAGATCCTATACACATATTATTATAACATTGCGATTTTTTTAATGGTTGTTAAGATGCCTTGCTAATCCTGATTCATATACTCTATGCATTAGAAAAGCAGTGGATGACAAATGACAAAATACAAATGTTTAATATGTTGGTAGGTTTATATCTCTAGGCTGCTATTAGCAAACATGCCCAGCAGTGTGTTTGTAGTTGTGTAAGAGATAAAGATACAGTACACACAGATCTGTTGTTACACTCCTATAGCTATTAGGTCCTGCTGTGGCAGGCTGCTGTTGCTCCCCCCGCTGTGCACTGATAGACTGTGCCATTATCTGCTTGGAGAAAGAGTGACGAGAGAAGGGAAAGGGAGAAAATGAACAACACAGCCTCAGAGAGAGAGAGAGAGAGAGAGAGAGAGAGAGAGAGAGAGAGAGAGAGAGAGTAGCAAGCCATCAAGTAAAGAAGTAAGAGATTAACTCTTCTTGCTGCATCGTTTATCTCATCACTGAGTGACCTTGTACCTTACACAATAGAAAAATTAAGGAGCTTTATGATGTTCTTTAGAGACATGGCTCTGGTGGGGTTTGTGAAGTCTAGCTTTTGTGATGTAAGACCACAGATTTTCTAATTTTGTTGAAGTGGTGGAAAACATGATCCATCATTATAAGGTATTTTGTCTAAGGATAATGAAATGATCTGAACTGAAATCTATTGACAATTTTAATAATAAAAAAAAAAAAAATAGTGTGACAAATTAAAAAAAAAAAAAGAGTGGTAAAAAAATAGATAAATAAATAAATATTGTTCATTTTTGCTTTTAAAATTAATCTGTACAGTTATTAGTATAAATAATTTGAGGGCTTGTAAAACATAATAGACCAAACTTTGTTTTTTTTTTATAAAGAACCATAAACAATTATCCGCAAAAAAAAACTTTCAGCTAATGATCCTCACCCATCTTTAGTTATACAATAGATAAGGAAGTTAAAGATCCCTTTATCCAAGGTTTTTTTTTTTTAATAAATTGTCTTATGAGATCACTCATAAGAAACTTTCTCTTAACAGCAAAGACTACCAATACCTTTGCACATTTGCTGACAAATAATTCATGCAAAAAAAAAAGACATTTAACCCTCCCAGCATCCTAAGACATTACAGTTTGCCATTACAATGTCTCTATACTCTTTAGTGTTATTGTCTAATTTCAGTAAAATCCATAAGAGGTTAATTTATGGCTGCTGAATTCATTACCCAGAGGCTTTATTTAGCATGTTCACAGAGGAGACTTTTCTACATCACTAAAAGTACAAATAATCTAATTTCCGTTTGCTTCGTACACTCAACCCTATCTCTCCCTCACTCAATAAAGCACTCAATAGACCAAACCACATTTGGCTGGATATTAATAATGCAGCCCAAACAGCATTATAAGGACAAAAGAAGGGATGAAGAAAACAAGGAAGCTGAGAACATTGCAGCCAAATCTTTAAAGAACAAAAAATTGGTCTAACGACTAATAACAAGCATTCAGGTTTCTGTTTGCTCAATGTAAATTATAAATATGGAAGAATAAAAAAAAAATGAATGAATGCTTTAGAATGAAAATGATGTACATTGAGATATTATAGAGACACAACAAAGATAAAATTCATTATTTCTAAACAATTTCATTCTTTCTTCATTCTGTTGAATTATAATGGATTCTTTAAATGCTAAAAATCTTTAAATGCAATTTTTCCCCTTTTTAAGGCTAATTGTACAATAACATTACTTAAAAAGAAAAAATCTCAAGTCTGACAAACGCGTTTAATGGGGGTTGATAGTATTCAACTGGAGATTGATCCCCAGGTCCACCAAGCTGCCGCTTCCGGGCCCCTGAGCAAGGCCCTTAACCCTCTATTGCGCTGATGTATAATTGAATAAAATGTAAGTCGCTCTGGATAAAGGCATCTGCTAAATGCTATAAATATAAATGTTAAAAATGTAGAGCAGGACTAGTACTAAAACAAAGGTACAGTAGGTGGCAAAACATAAACAAGTGCATACGGAGGAGATTCGTAAAAACAAGAGAGGGGGGACCTTGATTTAATGTATTTTATGGTTGATGCTGTGTTACAGATTTGGTGTCCTCTTTTTGGTTACAGTACATGTGTGGTTATGATCAGATGTTAAACGTAGGCCAGCTCTAGGAGGAAGTGTCACTCGTGCACATCTTCGTGGAGCCATCTGTGTGAGTTTCACTCATATCTCACTTCATTATTTGGCCATTTTATGGCTGCTCCAATCCCTCCCCAGGCCATCGCACTTTCTAGAAAACACCATTTTTAGCAGCCCGAGTCCTCTCACTGCTGCTTGTGTCTAAGGACGTTGAGTCGGTTTACTGCATTCTTCACAAACAGGACAATCCTATGACTCCAGCCTCTCTGGTCATACAGTACTTAAATGTTTTCAATGGAAAAGAGGTGTAATCTCTGAACATTCAGCATTACACATCTCTGACATTAAAACCAGTGTTTATAGGGTACATAATAATTATTGTTGCTTCCTCTTATTTTGTCTAGCCCCATAATTGATACATACTGAAGTCGAAAATTGATTTGCAGTTGCAGAAGATGTACTTCATTGTATTCATTTTCCAAATTGTGAGATGATTATTGTAATCAAGCAAATTGGACTTAGTTCTGAGGTCTGAAGTCTGCCAGCCTGCACAGCGGAAATTGCTCTGCATTGCAAGTATCACACTGAGCTAAGATCTGACATTTGAAGGCCTACAGCACAAGTGGGAAAGAGCAACTTTTTGACTTTTTTATTGTTGTCTGTTGGCAAGCTGAAGGCAATCCAAATCTATCATTGTGTATCTGCGTGTGTGTGTGTGTATGTGTGTGCGTGCAGTATTTTGTACCACTACTAAATATAATATTCATTCATTCATTCATTCATTCATTCATCTTCTACCGCTTATCCGAACTACCTCGGGTCACGGGGAGCCTGTGCCTATCTCAGGCGTCATTGGGCATCAAGGCAGGATACACCCTGGATGGAGTACTAAATATAATATTCCTTTCCAAAACAAAGCCACGACAAAAAAAGGAAAAAAAAATCTATAATTAAAATGTATTATTTACATTATATTAATTATATAATTAGATTAATTATATCATTATTTTTTTAATATATATATATATAATTTTGGCTCATGGCAAAGAAACTATTACAGTAGAGGAATGAAGGTCTACAGATATTTTCAAAGCCTAAAAATATAATTGATTGATTCATTCATTTAAACAAAACAAAAAAATAATAATTTATAGTTCTATCACTTGGTATAAAAACTACTTTGATTAAACAGTCAGTTTGTTTTAAGTCGATCTACTTTGTTTCTCCATTGAAAGGCATTATGAGTGGGACAAGAATTACAGAATATGGAATAATGTGTATTTATTACATTAATTATGCTTTATGCCACAGCTACCTTCTTAGTCACTGCTAATGGTATGTGTAAACTATGTGTAATGATGTGTAATGGAGAAAATTTGGATGATTTCACTCCATCATCTAACATGACATACTGTAAAATCAGCTCAATACTCATGTCTTCATACCACTGTGAGTCTTTTTCTTAAGACATTTGTTAACAGCAAATAATGTGGTATGAAGTAAATACACACCGTGGCATCTGAGCATTTTGTCGTCGAGTACTTGGCACCTCTTTGCGGCAGAGTGACATGACGCGTTTGTAATGGCCTGTGAGTTGACTGTTATTTTCATGCTACACTCAGTATGCAAGTTGAAAGCTCTTACTGATGATGTTATACAATAAAGGTGATATAAAGGACGGACAGTGAGTGTGCATGTCAACTTACAACATGTGTAAGTGCATAAGAGCTCCCTGTGGCCAGAAAGTAACCCACCAGTAATGTGCAGTTTCTAAGCAACCCTAAGTACCTTCGGTACAACAGAATGCATTTTTCTTCTTTTAATTATGAGAGAGAGAGAAAGAGAGAGAGAGAGAGAGAGAGAGAGAGAGAGAGAGAGAGAGAGAGAGAGAGAGAGAGAGAGGGAGTTTAAATAATAATAAGTTTGGTTATAACTGAATTAGATGGTGATATAATAAAGTAGATAATAAAGTCACACTCAGTCATGACTAACTTGCATGTTACATAAAAATACAAAAAGTACTTTCTATGTTTGTGTTTAGTTTCACTTTTAGTTCTGCCTCTGCCTCTATCTAGTCACTGACTTGTTTACCTCATTGTTTTCATCTTTCCCTCATTTTCCCACATTATATTGGAAAATAAATATCATCCATACTTTCTGACTGGTCAGTTCCACCACATGACTTAATTCTATTCATGATTCCACAAATAACAACACAAAAAACAACAAATCTGGGTTTTTCAATCTGTGTGAACTCATGTAACACATCATTGCTAACCAGAAATGAACTAGCCTAGCAACATTGAGCAGGCTAGCTAGCTATATTCTCCCTAGAGAACAGAAGTGATTATTCATTTGACTGAGTTCTGTCTTGGTAAGATGGGAATCATCGATGACTGACATGTGTGACCCTTAAAAGAGCTCTTTAAAAGCTTTTAAAATGAAACTGGCCCCTTGGCTTTAATAACTACAGAGACCAAGAAGGAGACCCAAGAAAACAGCCACTTTAGCCAGATTTGGAGCTCCAAATGTTCTTTCCTCTGCTTCTCTTCTCAACCACACCTCACAAACCAGTACTCGGTTGTAGCTACTATTCACTGTGTAAGTTTAAAGCTGTTAAAAATACTTTTAAATATTCACAAAGAGTAAAAAGAAAAAGTCTATACATTGCTTCATTCCCCATGTTGCTACTTGGCCATGGAGAGATGGATGAGCGAACACGTGAAGTAGATCGGTTCTACTCTAATTTCAAAGACAACAAAGGAACAGGTTTGAGGAAAAAGACAAACACAAACAAATGAAGAAGAGAATTTCAATACAATTTAATTTTTTTCAGTTCTTTTAACAGTGCAAAGCAGCTTTACAGGAATAAACAAAAATTGTTTATTGTTCTTTCGTCTGCTCCCTGTCCGGAGTCACCACAGCAATTCATCTAGACCGCATATTGATATTGAGTTAGCAGAAGTTTTATGCCGGATGCCTTTACTGACGCAACCCTCCCGGTTTATCCGGGCTAGACCGGCACTGAGAGTTAACTCTTTAGTGACTGGGTTAGTTTGAATCCAGGCCGCAGCAATAAAAGTGCAGGACCCTGCCTGTGGACCACCAGAGGAAATAAAATTACAAAGTTAACATTTGTAATTTACATAATGAGCAAGCCAGCAATAAGAGCAATAACCCTTGAGAGGAACCACACAAACCCTTCCTCATCTGGGTGACAGCAGCGAGTATGATTATATATAAATAATATCATTTCTACAGCTGTATATAGTCAAGTGCAATTATGTAACCAAAAGATTATGTAACCACACAATTTCCACACTTTCATTACTCACTAAATTTTTCCAGCATGTTTTGCATAGCAAAAATGTCAAGGTTAACGAAGGTGACGAATTACTGATTGTATTATTTTCTTTATATAAACAACACACACTCAAAATCTATACAAGTTTTAAACACTTTCAGTTATAGTCTTTATAAATGTCACACCTAGAACTTCTCAGATGTGATGTGTTTTGCCTCTTATCTGTCAGATAAGTCTTTTTTATGTCAACACTGGCCTTTAAAATAAAGATCATTTCATTCATTTATGGCATTTAGCAGACACCCTTGTCCAGAGTGAGGGTTAAGGGCCTTGCTCAGGGGCTCAGCTTGGTGGACCTAGGGTTCAAACCCATGACCTTCCGATCAGTAGCCCAACACCTTAACCACTGAGCTACCACATCCCCAAAGTTAATTGAACTTCCTGCATTACCATATGCTGAGACAGTGACTAAGCATTATCTACTCAATTGATTCCTCCTGGGTTCCTCTGTGGCCCTAATGCTTTAATTATATCTTTAAGGAAATGGGATCTTCTCTATAATTTAACTGATGCCTTCTTGACTCCTTTGTCCCATGTCCTTAAGTCCATGGCCTGGAAATAAATCACAGATTGTTTAAATTATCTTTATTACATTGTTGTAGCATTTGAGATTCAAGCAATATCACACAAAAAAAGAGTGCTGCTTTAATGAACATGAGCACCGCTGTGATACGGCTGTGCTGGTGTTAAGTACAACAACTGTTGTATAGATTACTTTTATACAGTTCTATAAGGAAAAAAATAATAATTAATAATAATAATTGATATTTCAGGCACAATATGGGCAAACATTTTCTTTGTTTATTTTTGCAATGAAATAGTTCCTATAGATAGTATACATTACTCATCAGTACTCATTGTCTAATCTAATTAGTGGTCTGAAACTAACTGCTATACAGTACAAACAGAAAGAATGACAAGACTTGCTAAATAAATCGTATCTGTAATACAACGCATTAAAAAAAATGGCATCATAACAATTGGACCAAAGCGAATTTTCTGAATTATCATTAAAGCCATATAATCGTGTGAAGTCAGTGGATGTTAGAGTAGACTTCAGGATAATTGTGTAATGGACTCGTAAGCTGTTTTAATTGATATTAATTCAGTGTGTAATTACACCGTGTTGTGTATGCGCAGATGCGTTATGCCCACTGACAGGAAATAGCGCTGTGCGGCAGCTCATCAATTAGTGACGTCGCTTTAAAGTGAAGTTTCAGTGAGTGAGAACGTCTTGTTTGGCAAATATGCAAACGTGTTTGTCGATGATGCCTCTTAGAGTTCCTCCTCAATCAAAGGGGGGGCGCTATGACACAAGGAGGAGGAGTTAGGAATGAAAGGTGAGGAAGAGTAATTAAATCTATGTGAAGTGGTAACGAGAAGTGGTGATAGGGAAGTGGCGATGGGGAAATGGTGATGGGGAATTAGTGATGGGGAAGTGGTGATGGGGAAGTGGTGATGGGGAAGTGGTGATGGGGAAGTGGTGAGGGAAGTGGTGATGGGGAAGTGGTGATGGGGAAGTAGTGATGGGGAAGGGGTGATGGGGAAGTGGTGATGGGGAAGTGGTGATGGGGAAGTGGTGATGGGGAAGTGATAAGGGAAATGGTAATGGGGAAGTGGTGATGGGGAAGTAGTGATGGGGAAGTGGTGATAAGTAAGTAGTGAGGGGAAGTGGTGATGGGGTAGTGGTGATGGGGAAGTGGTGATGGGGAAGTGATGATGGGGAAGTAGTGATGGGGAAGTTCTGATGGGGAAGTAGTGATGGGGAAGTGGTGATGGGGAAGTGGTGAGGGAAGTGGTGATGGGGAAGTAGTGATGTGGAAGTGGTGATGGGGAAGTGATAAGGGAAATGGTGATGGGAAGTGGTGATGGGGAAGTTCTGATGGGGAAGTAGTGATGGGGAAGGGGTGATGGGGAAGTGGTGATGGGGAAGTGGTGATGGGGAAGTGGTGATGGGGAAGTGGTGATGGGGAAGTGATAAGGGAAATGGTAATGGGGAAGTGGTGATGGGGAAGTAGTGATGGGGAAGTGGTGATAAGTAAGTAGTGAGGGGAAGTGGTGATGGGGAAGTAGTGATGGGGAAGTGGTGATAAGTAAGTAGTGAGGGGAAGTGGTGATGGGGAAGTAGTGATGGGGAAGTGGTGATAAGTAAGTAGTGAGGGGAAGTGGTGATGGGGAAGTAGTGATGGGGAAGTGGTGATAAGTAAGTAGTGAGGGGAAGTGGTGATGGGGTAGTGGTGATGGGGAAGTGTGTTTGTCGATGATTCCTCTTAGAGTTGCTTAGAATTTGTGAGTCTCTTCAATCAAAGGGATTAGCTATGACATAAAGAGGAGAAGTTAGGGATAAAAGGCGAGGAAGAATTAATTAAATCTATGTGCAGAACAGAATTACTACTGTATATAATATACAAAGCTCCTATTAATGACCTGAACAGGAATGACTGGGGTTTCAGGGAAATGTCTGCACTTCTGTCGGTGCAGTTTTGTAAGCTCTGTAGTAATGATTCAGCAGTCTGCAGCACTCAGGGCAGCAGGTGTGTAGCCATATGCTTGATTAATTACATTTATCTAAGTAATGATTAAAGCACAGCACCTTAAACGTATACTTAACTCTGCCTCTCTCTATTACTCTCTGCTTCTCTCTCTCTCTCTCTCTCTATTTTGTATACACAGTCACATGTCCTGTCAGGAGTAAGCATGCTGTTTGTGTGAGAGAGTGAAAAGGAAAGTGAAAAATGATGTTGGAAAGTGTCTCAGGAGAGAGGGGCCTGAATGCGCAGGGTCGACTAAATCCAATTGTTCGGGAATTATTTTTGTGTTGAACAGCATCAGAGGCATGCTGAGGAATCACTGTCAGATTTGATTAGGCTCAGTGTGTGTACGGGAGGCCGAAGGAACGTTCAAATTGCCACCTTTCTCTCCTTCACTACAACAATAAGCTCTGAACTTTTATTACTGATTATGCAATTATTGTCAAGGCTGCAAGCTGAGAGAAAGAACTAACTGGAATAAAAGCCTCTTCTCTGCCTGTCCCTTAGAAGACAAACACAGGAGAAAAAGACAGTCTAACATGCAGTGTGTGTGTGTGTGTGTTTTCTCCTTTTATTTTTTCTACAGTTCAATGGTCCCTCATCATTCCTGAGCATGGGATACTTCTTACTGTGTGGGTTTCCTCTGGCTTCTTCAGTTTCCTTCCCCCACAAATATGCCATTAGCTAAAATGCCACATTTTGTGTGTGTGTGTGTGTGTGTGTGTGTGTGTGTGTGTGTGTGTGTGTGTGTGTGTGTGTGTTTGCATTCGCTCCTCATGCCCAGTGCTCCTGGGACAGGCTCCAGATCCGCCATGACCTTGATCTAGAAACCCATCAGTGAAATATCATAGTCTTTGATGATTTGCAGCCAAGCTCAGAAAATGCTGATATCTCCTAGAATCAGAATCAAAACTGCTATAAGGTTATATGTAGACAATAAAGATAAATGACCCAGGTAACTTTTGAGATTTTTATTTTATTTTTATTTTTTTATAAATAGGACTTCTGTGTGAAAGTACACTGCTTGTGTTCCACTTCTTTATTTCTAAAAAAAAATACGAGCAGACATAAACCACTGAAGTGAGTTGATTCACCTAACATTATATTAAAAGTAATATAGAAATATCAAGCTAACAAGCAGATATTACTATGCATGATGTGAATGTTCCTTCATTATTAGGTTCCTTTGGGCTTTTGGATATTTGGCACTGGGATTTACAGCGAGGAAGTTTGCTCTGCTCAGATTTTGTGACTCCCTGGTTGGTGCTGTTGTGTTGATGTGGCTATGTGGACTGTGTATAGTGTCAGGTTGGGACTGTAAGTAAATCCAAAACTGTCAACATTTTCTGAAGTGTAAAGTGCGCTGGTTTCAGGTTGTGGTGGATCCAGAGCTTATACCAGAAACACTGGACTTCAGGCAGAGATAAATACATGATGATACAATAGCAATAGCATGAGTCAATCATTGTGTACCATACATACGCACGATTGTAAAGTATTGAGGGAAGTGGTATGGGGAACAAGTGAGGGGAAGTTGTGATAGGGAAGTAGTGAGGGGAAGTGGTGATGGGGAAGTGGTGATGGGGAAGTGGTGAGGGGAAGTGGTGATAGGGGTGTGGTGATAGGGGTGTGGTGATAGGGGTGTGGTGATAGGGGTGTGGTGATAGGGATGTGGTGATAGGGATGTGGTGATGGGGAAGTGGTGAGGGGAAGTGGTGAGGGGAAGTGGTGATGGGGATGTGATGATGGGGAAGTGGTGATGGGAAGTGGTGATGGGGAAGTGGTGATGGGGAAGTGGTGATGGGGAAGTGGTGATGGGGAAGTGGTGATGGGAATGTGGTGAGGGGGAAGTAGTGAGGGGAAGTGGTGATGGGGAAGTAGTGAGCGGGAAGTAGTGAGGGGAAGTGGTGATAAGGAAGTGGTGATGGGGATGTGGTGAGGGGGAAGTGGTGATGGGGATGTGGTGATGGGGATGTGGTGATGGGTAAGTGGTGAGGGGGAAGTGCTGATGGGGAAGTGCTGATGGGGAAGTGCTGATGGGGAAGTGGTGACGGGGAAGTGGTGATGGGGAAGTGGTGATGGCGATATGGTGATGGGGAAGTGCAGATGGGGATGTGGTGATGAGGAAGTAGTGAGGGAAAGTAGTGAGGGGAAGTGATGATGGGGAAGTGGTGATGGGGATGTGGTGAGGGGGAAGTGGTGAGGGGGAAGTGGTGATGGGGAAGTGGTGATGGGGATGTGGTGATGGGTAAGTAGTGAGGGGGATATGGTGAGGGGGGAGTGCTGATGGGGAAGTGCTGATGGGGAAGTGCTGATGGGGAAGTGGTGACGGGGAAGTGGTGACGGGGAAGTGGTGACGGGGAAGTGGTGATGGGGAAGTGGTGACGGGGAAGTGGTGATGGCGATATGGTGATGGGGAAGTGCAGATGGGGATGTGGTGATGAGAAAGTGGTGATGGGGATGTGGTGATGGGGATGTGGTGATGGGGATGTGGTGATGGGGATGTGGTGATGGGGATGTGGTAGCTCAGTGGTTAATTTGTAGGTATACTGATTGAAAGTATGTAAGTTTAAATCCCAGGGCCACAAATCCCTGAAGCTACAACTCCAGCTCTGACCATTACAACATTCTGACACTAGAGACACTGTGCTCAGAGTCAAACAGCAGCATCACATGTCTTGGTGTGAGACTATAATTAAAGAGGACATACTCATCTGTCAGTCTGCTTCTTCACACCTGTTAAACTGACAGGCTCTTAGATCATCGCTGTTATTCTACAGGGAGTCGGAATGCTGATGCACAGCCAGGCTCTCGTCACGTTTTGTAGCTGGACAATCTGTGAAAGAAATGTGTGTTGCAGACTGTGTGTTCTTGTGTACAGTATGTGTGTTTGTGTGACACAGTAAGGCAGGTCAGGGTCGACAGACAGAGAATCACTCAGCATATCTACATAATCGTGAAACATTGTGCAAAGCGGCACTGCGGTGAGATGAAAGGCCTTGTCTCTTTGAACACATACAGGCATTGTTTCAGTTCGCTAATTCAGCTAGAACAGGGCACAGAAAGGACTGATGCGACACACACACACACACACATACACACACACACCCATTTCATTTCCTCTGTCTTCAGTCTTGTTAGAGCGGAGGAATAAAGAGAGCTAAAAATCTCTGGCAGGTGCTTTTCAGAAGAGCCTGATTTAATCACAGGCAGAGAAAGCAGGAACATATAAATGGTAATGAGGAAACACTTCGAGTCTTTCAGCTCTTTGCTGCTCCAAACCTCAAAAATGAATCAAATCCACCCCTTATTAAATCCACTGATTCTTCATTCTTTTCAACATGACATGTTTGATTCTTTCTTCTAAGGAAAGGAAAAGGGTCCAATCAAAATAAAATCAGGTATTGTAACAGAGCCCATAAAAACTTTTTATTGATTTTTTTTTGTACTTTTTTAGTATATTATCTTTCACTTAGAGAACTCCGGTAGAGACAAATTAGTGGATTTTTTGTTTGCTAGTACAGTAATTCGTGTCTTTTCTAATCCTCTCTTGGATCTCTAAAACTCTTCCTCATACATGCCATGGCATTCCTGCTACTCTACAACCATGACTCTCTAAGTGGATACTGCATCTGTGCTAAGCTGGCGGCAGCAGTGGGCAGAGGTGGGTCTTGCCCACCCAATCAAAGTTTGTTGTTTTTTTACTTTAGCCAAAGGAAAAGTAACACAGAAAATACCAGCAAGATTTCTAGCTTCTGATTGGTTGGACAGCTTACAGCCAATGGTCAGTGATCTATCTGCAGCCACACACAAAGCCCCGCTCCCGCAGCACAGAATAGTTTTTCACCTCTCGCCTCGCAGTTCAACAAGCTTACAGGCTCTAGCTCCATACTGCCTTTTTTTGTTAATTTGAGATACCTGTGCAGCAGTTAACGAATGCTCATAATTTGACACATTCATTTTTATTAGGTTTACTTGACTATCGTTACAACTCCATGTGCGAGGTATCGTTTTAAGTCTATAAAATAATACTAGTGCTGCCTGTGACTCTGTACAGTAGCTAGCACATTAGAGGATACAGTACAACTAATCCCAGTTTACCCTCCACAAGCACTGCTCCTCTCCAGTCTTTAACAAGTGCCCCAAAGCAGACCCATGTCTCAGCTATTTCAGCCCTGGTCCAGGCAGTTACCACTGACCATCCGCCCAATTAATTGGCTGGAACCGGCCCTACATCTGAGGCATATTCGGTCAAAGGCAGCAAGTATTTATTTAGAACAGTTTGAAATATTGAACCTGGGCTAATTAACACTATATCTAACAAAGATAGTCTTATTAGAATGATTTATTTAACAAGTCTGTTCTTAGTAAAATGATTTTTGAGTTCTTCTATTTGTTTATTGGTAAATATATCTGATTATGATGATAATTGCTATATAATAAAATTTCACCCTATATCAGAATTCAGTACAGCTAAACACAGCTGTATAAATGTTAAATGTATAATTAATTCTACAGATTTTACATAAAACAACAGATTTATAAGCAAATCTATTTGTTTTTGGTGCGGGGAAACGATGGAAATCACAAAGCATCATTATTACTGTTATTATGTTATTAATACAGCATTATGTTTATGATTGAATGATTTAATGAATCAAATCAAAAACAAGAAGACTTGGACCTATGCTGTTCTGTCGGTGGAATATTCAGGAATTTAAAAGCCCTGTGGCTCTAGTAATTACCCAGAATTCTACCGTACACATTTAAGTAATTAGCTTAATATGTGACTTGTTTTTGTTATGGGAATAAAGCTCATAAAATAAAGCAGATTCTGCAGAAGTCATTATATATTTAAGGCTGTTTATGGTTGCAAAATGTCTGAGACCTGCTGTTCTGCAAGCCTAAAGGTGGACTAATATCTGAAGTAGGGAGAAATTAAAGTATATAGTTAAATAATCATTTATATTTTCTCCTCAGTGACAGAATTTTACACCATTCCACCATCAGAAATCATTCTAATAAGACACCTTTGTTAAATAAATCATTCTAATGAACATCTACAGTGTTAGTTTCCTCTTATTAAATTGCATGTATGAAAATTATTAACAATACTAAAACACTAGTCTAAATAAGAGCTTATCACCACAGGTCTAATAAGAAGTCTGAAGTACACTGGATACTGTGGAAAATCTTTTTCATCCAGCATCAGAGAGAAAAGCGAAGAGCTTTCATCATAAAAGAGACATATGGTTGTTGACTCACACAATTCAGTTCATTGACATTTAGAAAAAGGCCACTAAAAAGAATCAGAGCCATAAAAACATTTTCAAAAGTCTGGAAGAGTTGAACATTGGCCAGGAGTTTGTGCGTTGTCTCGCCTCAATTTAGATAAAGGCAAAGAAGAAACCAAAAACTACAGTTTTATAAGTGCAACAAATTTAAGAGTGTTTTGGAATTCATCCAAGATACAAACTTGATACCAAGCTGTTTAGGATGATTGAGACAGAAATGGTCCAAGATCCATCGTCAAATGTCTCTAACCTTCTTAAAAACTGCAGTAAAAGGTTTTTATTCTATACAGGAAAAGTTATTTCTTGCAAAACTGAACACAACTTCATTCATTCATTCATTCATCTTCTACCGCTTATCCGAACTACCTCGGGTCACGGGGAGCCTGTGCCTATCTCAGGCGTCATAGGGCATCAAGGCAGGATACACCCTGGACGGAGTGCCAACCCATCGCAGGACACACACACACACTCTCATTCACTCACGCACTCACACACTACGGACAATTTTCCAGAGATGCCAATCAACCTACCATGCAAACTCCACACACACAAGGCGGAGGCAGGAATCGAACCCCCAACCCTGGAGGTGTGAGGCGAACGTGCTAACCACTAAGCCACCATGCACCCACCCCCCACATCCTGCATCCCAGCTAAGGGTCTTAACCGCTCACGCCACCCACACTCTTGAACACAACTTAATAAATATAAATAAATAATAATAAAATGTAAATGTGCAAACAGATATTGTTTAGATTAGATCTAATGTACTAAATATTTTCATATTTCAATTACTTTTCATAAAGGATGCCAATAAATTTGAAGCTGACTTTGTCAAAACAAATGAAAGGAAATTGGAGGACTGAACTGAAGCCAAAAAGAAGGAGTAAACGTGCACCTTGTAATCTTTATGCATTCAGAGTAACAGCACAGAGATTTGTACAACTAAATCTACTGACATAGAAGTATGAAGTAAAGCGAGGTTTACGCAGTAATTCTAATAAGATGCGCTCTAACTTCTTTCCAAGCTACAGAATGTAAAGAGAAAGATTGTGTTGTGCTGTGTAGACATAAAGGCTGTCTTTATGGCAGTGTTGGATTTACTGCCTGCTTTCACTGATTTGGGAAAGTATGAAAGACAGGAAATAGGGTGCCTCGTACACCACGCAATGAATAAATCATAATCGGAAGTGCTGTTACAAGAATATACATAAATACTATACCTGGTTGGTGTGATGCAGCTCGACATGAAGGGACAGAGTTTGAATGTAGCATTTTTTTCACTAACATTTCTTTTATTTAATTATTAAACAATGATTTTTTTTTTTTTTATCCAATTACTGTATAGTTAGTTACCATCAAGTTATTTCCTGTTACCACTCTGATTCCAGCAGCTGTACTGTAAGTAGCCTTTCTTTCTTCCTCTCTTTGTAAATGTAAATGTCTTTCTCTCAGTCCTGACAGTCCTACAAAGTACTGACACTGGACATTGTCAAAAAAATAAAAGTCTCTTCATAGAGCACATTCTTCACCATATCAAGAATTAGACGTGATTTTAATCCATTGATTCTGAGTGTCGGTCACGTTGAGTTTCTGTCATTGTCAGGCGGAAGAACGTGCCGGAAACCGAAGTGCAGTTCACAATGTTTATTGAAGAGACAAAAGGGCAAATGTAGAAAACGGCTAACCTGAGCCTAGTTCCAGGTGTAGCAAAACATGGTGAATGCTATGATACGTCGTGTACTTAGCTTGCGTAGTCCAGCAAGGTTCGTCAGCCTAAACTGTAGAATGGACAATGAGCTTGGTGGGGAAGAAGGTTATATAGCCTGGAGGCTGATGAGTGCCAGGTGTAGAATGTTAGTAGGTAGGAGAGCTGCTAGGAGTGATAGGTGTGTTAGGTGAAGGTGTCCCTGACAGTCATGCATGTCTCTGTGCATTGGGGAAGTAAGTGGTAGCTTAGTGGTTAAGGTGTTGGACTAATGACTGAAAGCTTGTGAGTTTGAATCCCAGGTCCACCAAGCTGCCACTGCTGGGCCCCCCAGCAAGGCCCTTAACCCTTAATTGCTCAGTTGTATAAATTGAAATACAATGTAAGACACTCCGGATAAGAGTGTGTGCTAAATGTTGGACATGTATTAGAATGAGCATGTTAATAATGTGTTTGTTCACTAAAACAGCTATTTTTTGCATACCTGTAAACGCCGGTCATATGTTTGCATACCGATTAGAAAAGGAGTAAAGAAAAACCTTCCGATTGCCTTAACCTTCATGGATTTTTCGAAGTATTATGATTTTGAAGGATACAGTTTTCCATAGTCAAGTGCTTTGAAGTCTATATCAATAAATTCATCATGACACTAGTGTATAAGGCCATGGACTGGGAATACGTCATACCAATACAGCAGGAAATGACATCACACAGACAACAAGGTTTGATTTATTATTATTATTATTATTATTATTATTATTATTATTATGTTTCTATACACTACATCATTTGAAGCAAGTAACTCAGATGTTCAAACATCTAGGGAAAATTCCTTCCACCACCCAGGAACTAATACATAGAAGAGTCTGAGTGATGTGTACCTTTCTTGTACCCTAGGTGATGATGGGACCAGTCCAGCAGTGCTAGGAGATCAGAGGAGTGATAAGTGCTTTGAGCTAAGAGAGTGCTGCTCTGTTTTTGGCTTTGTAGGCAAGCATCAGTGTTTTAAATTAGATTCAGGCAGCTACAGAAAGCGAGTTCAGGGAGTGTAGCCATGGGGTGGTGTGAGAGAATTTCAGAAGGTTGAAAACAAGTCACAGAGCTGCATTCTGGATCAGATGCAGAGGTCGAAAGGAGCTCGGAGGAAGAGCTGCCAGGAGCGAGGTGCAGTAGTCCAGACTCAATATGACAAAGAACTGAACAAGAACCTGTGAAGCCTGTGTGAATAAAAATGGATGGATCCTTCTGATATTGTAAAGGGGAAATCGAAATAAACATAACAAATTAACAAAGTGAGAGGAAAAGGACAGTTGGTTGTCCATGCTAAGCCCAAGGTTGAACTTTCAAGCTTTAACTTTAATTTAATGTCATATTCCACATCTGCTAATTTTTTCTTTGGATTAAGGAGATTTTTTGGTAACTATTACTACATCAGCCCTAGCTGATGTTTTCTGTCTCTACCAATAAACTGATGCGACCCCAAGTTTGACGCAGATCACAACAATTATCCTGAGCTGAGTCTTTACCTGTCCTTCATCTCAAGGCTGTGAGCACAAGCATGTTTCTGGCTACATTCAGCACCTCACTAATGCTCTCACCATGTAAATGGATATTCTTAGCATAAAAGGTTATTGTGTTGTTTTTTTGTTATTTCTGTTTGCTTTCAAAATCAGTCACAAAATTGTTCTCCAATGCACCTGAGTTCTTAGATGAGAAGGATGAGAAGGATAGCTGAAAAACATGCATGGTCTTAATGTTGGATGTAAACATAGAAGGGTGTCTCGTAATGATACCATTTAACGATCAACTAGAGATCAAACATACTTTTACCACACACACACACACAAACACAGACACACATACACACACACACACACAAGAACAAAGCATAAGGTAAATTAGCAAATGTTCCTGGTGTTGCGAGAGTGAACACAAGCTAACACTGCTAATGTTAGACTCTCTAATGAGCCGCAGGATGCTACATTTCCCTAATAATTACCTCAAACAGGTGAACTACAAAAAATAAAATGGCTTTTTAGACTTTGCACTCACACACTTTACTTGTTGATCATCATTAAGCCCATTATCACTACACAACCATTGGTCTTTTAAAGGTTTTTAAATGAAATGATCTTTCAAATAAAAGCATTTTATTTAAAAAAAAAAAAAAAGAAAAAAAATTATAATAATAATACTATAAAGCACTTATAAAACAACCAAAGCTGAACACAAAGTGCTGTACATGATAAAATACAGATAATAAAACAATTAAA
Source organism: Tachysurus vachellii (assembly GCF_030014155.1). Taxonomy (NCBI): domain Eukaryota; kingdom Metazoa; phylum Chordata; class Actinopteri; order Siluriformes; family Bagridae; genus Tachysurus; species Tachysurus vachellii. The sequence goes on from NC_083470.1 coordinate 7,962,658, forward strand.
TAGTAAGAAAATAAAATAATAACAGCAATAATTCAGAATTAAATAAAAAACAGGGAATAGAAATGTGTTTTCAATTAAATTCTATTTATTTGTATAGCGCTTTTAACAATTCACATTGTCTCAAAGCAGCTTTACAGAAGTATGGAAACTGAAAAAAAAATAAAAACATGAAAGTTTAAAATGAAGTTACTATTTATCTCTAACTACTTTTCCTAATGACAAGCCTGAGGTGACGATGGCAAGGAAAAACTCCCTGAGATGATATGAGGAAGAAACCTTGAGAGGAAGCAGACTCAGAAGAGAACCTCATCTTTATTTGGATGACACTGGACAGGAAGTAATGTACATGTAAATAATGTGCTTTCTACAACAGTTTGCCATCGAATGAAATTAAGTAACCAAGAACTCCTGAGAAACTGACAGGTCAGCGCAATTTCCGAGTTCACCACAGACCCAAGACTAATTTCTTCATAACACAACAATAGCTCAAAGATGGCATAACAGTCTCTAAGCTGCCCCTATCCACAACAGTCCCATAAGTCACGGGCTGTCTATGCAAATCAATCCCCTGCAGAGTGAGGCTCGATCCAGGGATAGGGCGTCAGGATTGATGGAGTTGTATTTATGAATCATGTAAACACAACATCCATGCAACATCAATTTCTCTGTCATCAGCATCAGCGCACTAGCACGACCCGTCTCCTGAAGACACACATGATAAATGAAGAATAAGATGTTTCTGCAGTTGGTGCACATCCTGACAGCTGAGACACATCAAGCTGTAGGGTAAGGCAGCACAGGTCAAAGGTCACCAGAGCTGACTGGACAAGCAGCTTATTCATCCTACTCACTCTGTAGCTTAATCGTTGATGTTTGAGAGTTCACAGTGAGAAGACTTTCAATATAATCTGAACCCGAGGTCATGAAAAGTGGCACATATATAAACAAGCAAGGGTTGAAAAGAGACCGATGAAACAAATAGTATTACAGGTTCTTATGTGGCTTTTAGGGTGTTTTAGTCTCTCTCTCTCTCTCTCTCTCTCTCTCTCTCTCTCCCTCTCTCCCTCTCTCCCTGTCTCTGTCTCTCTCGTGCGCACACTGTCTCTCTCTCTCTCTTTCATTTAACTATTATTAGTAAATGGTAAATGTTTGCCAAAAAAAAAAAAACAAGAGGAAAAAACCTTACTTGCAGTTTGTTCTTATATGAATTTTCCCTTTTAATGTAGTAAAATGTATTATTCACTTAATCTTTTTGTCTTGGTTTTTACAAACCAATTGACTGTATTGTAATGTATTTAGTCACCAAAACATAGCATAAGAAGTCTGTAAATATACAGTATACCGATTCAGCTTCATCGTATTCTGCACTGCACATCTATGAGATCATTAGAAGCTTTTGTATCATCATGTATGCTAATACAAGGTCCTTTCAGTGTCTCAGTTCTCTAACTAAATAGCTTATAGTGACCTGCATGTAATTTATTTGTTGTTGTTGTTGTATAAAAAATGCAAAAAAAACATTTCTGGAGGGATACAAGAAACGCTTCAGAGGAGCAGAAAATTCTAGACAACTGCATGCAGCAGCACTTGAGCTTGAGTGAGCAAATGTCCTAAAGGCGAGCGCCAGTGATTGGTCAGAACCCCAGGATCCCGCCCACTCCCCAGACTGAGATAAAATACTGATGTTTTCGAATAAATTTTCACAATTACTGAGTGACATGCATCAGTTTTCTGCTGTCTAGTTGTTTTGTAAGTGAACCCACTGTGTGAGGTATAATGAGGAGACAATTTTGCTCTCCTCTGTTTTAGATTGAGTTGATCTTTAAAATTTAACTGTTCAGACATCTCAACATTTCTGATCATAAAACTCATGCCCTTGTTTTTTTCAGGAAAAAATATACATATGAATGAAGAAGTTTAATGCTTTTTTTATTGCCTAGATGGGGGGTGTGGCTACACTTACATTACAGTATTTTATATACATATATATATATATGGTTAATCAGAGGCACTTTAAGTATTTTATATATATATATATATATAGAGAGAGAGAGAGAGAGAGGGGGATTGAGGAATTGAGATTTGAGAATTTGAAGAAGAATTGAGATTAGTATTTGGATTTAATTGATAAAATTCATGTTGCAGTTCATTATAATGTTGATTTGTGGCTAATTGTTTTGCTTTTGGAAGCTGCTGAGTGATTACAAGAACAATTTTTTTTTTTTCCCAAATAGTAAAGTCGCGTCTTCTTTAGTTAGACGATCACAAAAAAAGTTCTTCAGATCTCGTTTACAGAACATTAAACTTGACATCATGCATAATTACTGCTAGAAATGACAACACATTGAAAAGAAACTAATTTCCTTGTATGTCATTTATGTTTTTTAATCCTTTTTTGCTCATCTCCTTATCTCTCTGCCTGAGCTATGCTCATCTGCATGGGAAAGCTCCCTTCATTAAATCCAATTTTGCTGCTTCATGAAAATGTAATAACCTTGTTTTTCAAAACTGGCTATAAAATTGGTTTGCTGGAGAGAAAACCATTTCACTCCATTCATCATAACTCAATAAAAGATTTAATTGAATTATGTTTGATTTGATGATAGTAATGGACATTTGGGTGTAATTTGCAAGGGTGAGTTTCATTATGCTGCACTGTCAGAAAGGAAAAGCTGGAAACTAATCCTAAGTTTATCTACACATAATCTGCCACAGTGATGCAGAACATGCAGACTTGTGTAATATAAATTATTTTATTGCTCCTGGATTTAAAACACAATAGAAAAAGGTCTTATAAAACACAGTCAATGCAATAAAATAAAAAAAACATGTTTGATGGAATGTAAAAAATCAATGCACTCAGTTTTAGGGGGATTTTAAATAAAAATTGAACTGAGAGGGTGAGACACTGGGTGAATGTGTGGGGAGGGAGGGAGGAGAAGGAAAGAGAGAGAGAGAGAGAGAGAGAGAGAGAGAGAGAGAGAGAGAGAGAGAGAGAGAGATTAAGGCCTACAGCAGTGAAGCTGATGGTGAAGCTGGGAGTAAAACAGGCTGCAATCATGCTCCATATGTTCCCTTGTTCTGCTCGTTAAAACACCACTGTGCTTCTGCTGTTCTACCGCTCTATATGTGTGGGTAAAAGAGAGAGAAAGAGAAAGAGAGAGAGATAGAGAGAAAAGTGACAGGGAGAGAAAGAGACAAGGAGGCAGAGAGAGAACTTCTCTTGTTAACCTCAGGCTCGCCTAATGTTTTGTGCAACGAGTCTCTCCTGATTCCATTTACTCTCATCCAAACACAGTCTCTGTAGCACACACACATGCACACACACACACAAACACCTACACTGACTTGCTTACACAAATGACACACACAGAGACACACACACACACACACACACACACAAGCAGATACGCACGCATGTACACACACGCAGACAGGCACGCACACACACACGCACACACATGCACACCCTGTGCTACTGAGCAGGTTACAGTCATAATGGTGTTTGTGTTAAAGCCGGTTTAAAGGCTTGTCTTCTGCTCACAGTGAAGCTGAAGGATTTTTCAGTCCCAAAACTTAAACACCGGCTGCAAAATTCTCCTGTACGGCACCGGGAAACAACACAATGTACAAAGATTTACAAAGCTTTGCTATCAAGAGGACACATCAATCTGAGGAGAGGAGAGGAGAGGAGAGGAGAGGAGAGGAGAGGAGAGGAGAGGAGAGGAGAGGAGAGGAGAGGAGAGGAGAGGAGAAAATGGAAGTAAGGAAGGAAAATGTGAAATGACCAGCAGATTAAAATATAGAGAGGACAAAAGAAATGAGAAGACTAAAGAGGAGGTGAATACAAACAGAAAAAAAAGTGAAACAGGAGAGGAGAGAGGAGGGCAAGAGAAGAGAAGAGGAGAGGAGGGCAAGAGGAGAGGAGAGGAGAGGAGAGGAGAGGAGAGGAGAGAAGAGAAGAGAATGTTGAGAAGAAACTTAACAAAACAGGGAGAAAAGATGAGAGGATAATCTTTGGAGAAAAAATGATGGAAAGAGGAAGGAGAAATGAGAAGGAAAGATGAACAACATAGAGATGATGGGAGCAGAGAGAGAGGAGGGAGAGAGAGAGAGAGAGAGAGAGAGAGAGAGAGAGAGAGAGAGAGAGAGAGAGAGAGATGTTGTGTGATGTCATGATGCTCTTCAGAACTCATTAGTAATGAGAGAGATGCTTCAAGGGCTCCCCCTAGTTATCCACCTAAACACTACATAACCTGAGTCCTGAGTCCTGAGCCAGTGATCAGAAACACACTGCACACACTGAACACCCTCCGAGTGCCTGAATGCACAGAACGAGTGTGAACTCTATCCATCTCTCCTCCCCTCTCCCTATGTATTAGGAATGCCGGTCACTTGTGTAACAAAAGCTTTGTGAAAGTAAATAACTTGTTGACACACAAGCAGCTTTGACCCCGATAGCCAGCCGGGGCAGTTAAAAGCCCCCGATGTTAATGACAGCAATCATGCAACTGTTTCTCAGTATAAAGTGATCATCCATTAGACCACTTAGACCAATTTAAACACACACTCAGATGTGTGTTTAATTCACACTGACCTCACACTTTCAGCTCAGAGTGGAGAGCTGGAAGAGACTGATTAGGTCATATTTTAAAAGCATTTTTAATGTTTAACATGTTTCAGTGTGTGTGGCATCCTGGGAAAACCCTTCACATGCTGACAGTGTGGCATTTTTACTGTATAAAATTCAGACCTGAAATATATTTCTCTTTAACATGTTTATTAAACAGACAAAGTTGTGAAAATTCTGGTTACTCCTAAAATTGGAGTTAACAAATATTTATAAAAATAATTGACTCTAATAATATAACTCTATCTATCTATCTATCTATCTATCTATCTATCTATCTATCTATATAATATATATATATAACTTAGATCTTGCTTATATTTGTTTCACAGCTCAGGAGGTTCAGGTTTGTGGTTTGTAGTACAGTAGGTGCCACAACACATCTAAGGAAAGGTTTATATTCTTGACAGATTTCCATCATCACTGTGTTTTTTTAATGTTTTCCTGGAAGAATTAACACCTAGCTAAATTCCTGTCTGCTGGAATTAGGTAGCTTTCATACTTGGGATATCCTAATTTGATCATATTATATCTTCATTCTACAGAACTGGAGATTCTGGGTCATTTAAACAGGATTTGAAAATGATCACTGTCTTTTTCCAATTCTCTGCCTTCTACAGCCTCTGATTACTGTTCCTAGCTGAAACACGGAGAACCTGATGTGATTTTCTGCTGTTCTAGTCAATCCACCTCAAAGTTCAACATGCTGGTCTTTCAGGGAGGCACTTCGCAAAAGTAAAAAGTGTTTCTTTGAATTACTTGGGCATTTTTTTTCCAGCTAATCCCTGACATCCATCCATCCATCCATCTCGTCCTTCCTTCCATCATTCCATCCATCCTTCCTTACTTCCTTCCATCATTCCTTCCTTCCATTCTTTTTTCATTTCTCCTTCTAGCCTTCCTTCTTTGATATAATCTTTTCATCATTCCACTCACTCACTCACTCACTCACTCACTCACTCACTCACTCACTCACTCACTCACTCACTCACTCACTCACTCACTCACTCACTCACTCACTCACTCACTCACTCACTCACTCACTCACTCACTCACTCACTCACTCACTTTTTATATTGACATACAAACATTATTATGGAACATTTTATTTTGTTAATAAACTTAACGCTTGGATTTTTTTGAAAAGTGACCCAATAAGAACAACCAGACCATTGACTGTTTCTCTGAGTGAAATCTATAATTGTGTTAGTACAACCAGTGCTGCTTCTGCAAGTCTAATGAGATTTCACATTTGCACATTTTCATGAAAGCCAAAAATCCAATGCTTTGTCTGGCCAGATACTTTTAGCTCAGGGAGAACAAAACAGAATACAACAAAAAGGCAAAAGCTATTACAGCTATTACAACAACCTTCGAAACATTTGTCAATATGCATGTATGGGCTTAACCTCAAGGCAGGGTTCTTGTCCCTTTTTTATCCCCTTTTATGCTGTTTTCTTGCTAACATTTAAAGATCATTAAATGGTATCAATAAACAGGAGAACAAAATGTAATATGCGTTAGTGCTAATAAAAAAGTCTAAAACAGCTAATTCTATTTTTTATTCTATCAAGTTTATCATAACTACAATTTACAAGTTTGTTGTTTTTTAATAGATGCTAAGGTGTAATTCCAGAATGATATGTTATAGTATTGAGTCTTTTCTTAGCAATTTACCAGCATATCTGAGGACAATGTTTAGATTCTCGATATATTTTCACTGTATTTCCATTGTCACTGTTTTTCAGTGTTTGCCTGGAAAAATTAACACCTAGGTAAATTCCTGGCTGCGGTCATTGTGTAGTTTTCAAGCTTGGCATTGATGCTTTCGCAGTTACCAACAAATAGTGTTCTCACAAGCGTAAGTGCTTAAACGGTGTGTGTAATTCCAGCCAAAAGTATTTCGCCACACCAAACGACTGAAACGGGTGCATTTCTTACTTCTCCTGTTGTGTGCACTTAGTAGATTTGTTCTCACACTGTGCAGGACATGTTATCATGTAGATTAGCCTTTTAAAAAAGATCCCCTTTGGTTCTAACCCTCAGATCAGACGGTGTATTTCTACCATTACAGATTTTGTGTTCTTATATAAATTCCCATCATGCATAATCACAGTGGAAATAGAAGTAGAGGAAAATGTAGGATGTTCAGCATCACTAAACACACAAACAAAAAAAATCTGGTCTCCTTGTGTGTTATTTTGCATAAGGATATCTGTAATAAATAAAAATAGAAAAAGATTTTGAATTGCTGCCGAATCACTGACTACTGGCAGATCTGTGCATTATTATATTATTAATGGCTTTAGTGAATCAGGTCCACAGTTCTTAGTGCGTTTTACTCAAGAAGGACTCCGAGTGTATGTAGTAGAAAGCTGGAGCGGTCGCTTTGGGAGAACAGTGTCTCTTCTGAACTGTGGTGATAATGACCCACTGTAGGAGGTTCGGCTCAGTGTGAACAAGCACAAAAGTCCACTGCGTCTGCCTCCGTTAAACTGAAAAACTCCCTGAGCTCTGTATAGAGTGTGCTCAATCTCTGCAAGTGACACCCTCGATCTCAATAGGGAAATGGCAACCCACTGCTGGTGCTTTAGCTCAACACTAACCAGGCACAACATGTGCTGACTTTGTTCTCAACTCAGAATAAAGAGGATTTCTTTCTCCAGGAGGTTTGGGATTTCCGGATAGGTAGCATTTGATCGGTCATCGGTCTACAAGCTTAGATGAACACATACGATTCTAAAGAGAAGTAAAGCGATTGAGTTTAGGGTTAGAAATTCGATATGAAACTTAATGAATGAATGAGTAAATGATTATCACCATCCAATCAAAAAGATCAGATTTAAATTTTTTCCTGAAGTGCCCTGTCCTGATGTGTTTCTTTACCTTGTAGTTAGTTGGTTAAAGTGGATTATGTTCAGCAGGTTTCATGGTTTAAGAAGAAAGGGAAAGTTGTGTGTGTGCGCTGTACATGTATAGCTGGATAAGATAGTTAGCGAGCTTGTTCAGAAAATGAATGCACGAGACATTTTAGACACCTGGTAAGACACACAGAATTTTTTGACCTCTGGTTTTGAACATCTGTGAGTTCCTGATACGGTTTGTTGATGACTACAACGTTGCTGCTTTAAATATGTATCTTCATGTGTGAGCTATGGAAATCATCCATCCATCCATTTTCTGTAGCGCTTATCCTACTGTACACACTCGCAGGAAACATGGAGTCTATACCTGGACACTCAGGGAAAAGGCAGGAGATACCCTGAATGGGGCATCAATTCATCACAGAGCACAATCTCTCTCTCTCTCACACACACACACCTAATTACACACAACAGACAATTTAAAGATGGCAAATCAGCCTACAAGGCATGTCTTTGGACTGAGGAGGAAACCTAAACACCCAGAAGTAACACTGTGCACAAGGAGAGAGGCAAACATCTTAACCACTAAACCACTGTGCCCCCTTTAGGGAATGAATACACTTTCGTTTCTGAGAGTCGGCCCGAGGGAACATCCGACATCCTAATTTCCTGTCATTAAATCAAGCTGTCAGTCAAACAAAAAGAGGTGCACAGAGTCCAAGTATGAAAATTCACAGTTAAATTTGAACATCAGGGGAAAATCTGTCTATAAAATCTAAGTGTGGGAAGTCAGGAAAAATATTTCAAACAGGGCTACAGAAGGCACAAAAGGTATAAACAGCTTTCCGATGCAGATTTCGGTGTTTATTTAGTGTATATATGCTGAGAATTGAGGATTTCTATTACATCTCTTCCTCAGTACACAATCTTCATGCGTGCACAGGTCTCGCTGGTGTCATCCGTATGCATTTGTGTGTTTAAAAAAATATATATCACCTTTCTGCTAGTCTTAAATCTGTTTCCTGTGTGTAAATAGTGATTCATTCATGTATCCGAGATGTAATCTAAGCTGTACTGTATGTATAAGGTATCAGGTTTCATCACAACTGAATCTTCTTTAAAAGAAATATATGACCAATTCAAAAAGATGATGATGGTGATGATGATGATGATGATGCAGCACAGCTTCATGTGCCGGTTTGTGTTTGTTATCTGTAGACAACTTTGATGCAGTATGTCTCTTCGTTTTTATCCTCCAGGTCATTGATGAAGATGAGGATCTCCTCGGTACCTGCGCTCTGACTGGGAGCAAAACGCAACCCGATGTTGTAGCTCGCACCTCCTTCAACCTGCATTCACAAAGACAACCACACACAAACACACAAAAGCTTAAAAAATCATCTAAACACACGCAAACAGACCAAAAATACTGAAAAAGAGCTGGTAAATGTATCTTATGGGGAAAAAAGCAATAAAAACAAAAACACAAACAAAAAACTCAGGAAGTACAACGGCTTGTACAGTATATACAGTATGAGCCTGATTCTGTGGAGATCCTCTGTAGCAGTTTATCACATAAACACATGCATTTATGTAAATGATTGTGCTAAAGACAGCTTGTGGGGCCACAGAGAGCTAGACAAGTAGTTTGGAAAGTTTTGATGGAAACATAATGTTAAAGATTATGTAAGTAATGTTAAAGAAATGATCGTTCCTGGTCAGAGACACATGCACTTCTAGTTTAAAAAACAGATGGTTCTCAGAGCAGAGGTGTGGTGAGAAAATCATGTCACATGAGTGGGCGTGGATTTTTAACACAGGAACTTGTATATAAAGTCACGTGACAAAGAAAGGCCACTTTCCTTAGCATGGGGATGTGACCATTTATCTATCTTTCCATCCATCCATCCATCCATCCATCCATCCATCCATCCATTAGAAGCTGCCATATGTAGGTCACAAGACAAAGGCCATGTTCATGAACATGGGAAAGTGATCTTTCTTTCTTTCTTTATTCCATCCATCCATCCATTGATTCGTTCATCCATCCATCCATCCATCCATCTTTATAAGCTGCTACATGAAGGCCTTCCTTCCTTCCTTCCTTCCTTCCTTCCTTCGTTCATCCATCCATCCATCCATCCAAGCTGCAACATGAAGGCCTTCCTTCCTTCCTTCCTTCATCCATCTCTTCATTCATTCATTCATTCATTGATTCGTTCCTCCGTCCATCCATCCATTAGTCCATCCATCTTTATAAGCTGCCACATGAAGGCATTCCTGCCTTCATTCATCCATCTCTCAATTCATTCATTCATTCATTCATTCAATCGTCCATCCATCCATCTTTATAAGCTGCCACATGAATGCCTTCCTTCCTTCTTTCATCCATCTCTTCATTCATTCATTCATTCATTCATTCATTCATTCATCCATCCATCCATCCATCCATCCATCCATCAACAGATTAGGATTAAAAAAAAAGCAGTCATGCTACCATCTGTTTCAATACCATCTTATTTTTAGACATAATCTAATGTTTCAGCATTAAAGCTAACTGTTGTACCATTCAGTCATGTTAGCTGCTCATCTAAGCATTTGAAATTTCTTATCTAGCAACTTTACTGTGATACATTATAGTTTTAGAGATTTCTGTAGCCACTCTGTCTGTCTCTCTTAGATCTAATGGCTGGTTGAGACAGACTGCACTGTACTCTGGATTTATACAGTAATCTCCTCAAAACATACAGCCATATCGATTTTTTGTTTCTTCAGCTCAGCAACTAGTTTATGATGACACAGTTATTCCCTCTTGAAAGAAAGAAAGAAAGAAAGAAAGAAAGAAAAAAAAAACAACAACAACAAATACACCTTGAAAAAAACCATAAATTTTCTGGAAGGGAATGAAATTGAAGCAGCGTTGACCCGTCGGAGAAACGGCTGAGGCTCTTTTCTTTCTTTATGAGTTTCACCGTTTTTATTTGATGCATACGCATGATTCATTTGTTTCGATCATCCCTGTGTGCACAGTATTTCACACTGCCCAGGTGTTTATGCTCTGAGACACTGTGCACATATGCAGTCATGAGACACGGTGAGCGCCTGAGCAAATCAACGGAAGCAGTCAGTGATGAAATTAACATTTTTCCCATTAGCAATATCCTTCCTGGAAGAAAGTAATGAGTTATAATATCCTGACCCTGTAGGCAATAGAGGTTATGAAAGATGTTCGGGTGACTTCTGTGAGCGCTGTAAAGGTTGACTGGAGTGCACGCTGCCTGTAAACGATGCTAAAGCAATTTATCAACAGAGTTTAATTACAGTCTTGTACAGTATATAGCACTTAATGCTAGAGGTATCATCCTTTTCTCTGTAGGGAAAAGGTATGGAGGTAGTGACCTGTTTTTTTCCCATGGTTCACACCCAAAAAAAAAACACAAAATATTAAAATCTCACCGGAGGAAACCTATGGGCCAGGAACGTTCTTAAATAACTTTCCTATGTAATCTCTAAAGCTTTCAGAAATTACAGGCAGCCTCGACAGTGGAAAAATAATGGATAGGAGTTTAAACTTTAGCAATAAAGTGACTTTCCCCAAGTCATTTGTCTGATCTACGTCCCCTGCTCCCTTTCTCACGCTACCTTTATGAAAGCTTGGTCCATTTTGTGTTGCTGGAAAGAGTGCCACGTCTTTTCCCATTTCCTTTCTTTATGAGATTCAGCACTTTTATTTGACCCATAACATTGCTTGGGGACTTAATGTGTTCAGTAGTGACAGCGCTGATATGCTACATGCCATGTGTGCTTTCCTAAAACTTATACTACTGAAATACAAATCAAAAAGCAACTATAGTAGACTCTGAAAAAATAAAAATATCTTTATGAGCGGTTAATTTGACTAGTATTTATATTATTTTTAGTCATTTTTAAATAAAAATAAGATCCTAAAGGCCATTTCTAGATATTTTTCCTTGAAATTTTCAAATAGGTTTTTTAGACTAGACATTGAACTAGTGGATGAACTCACTGGCAGGTGAGGTGCAAAAAAATGTCCACCTTAGAAAATTTATTTACTTATAGAATAAAAGAATATTGGAATGTACTATCATGCATCCATTTGGCAGACACTGTTATCCAAAGCAATTTACATTTTTATCGCATTTTATACAACTGAGCAATTAAGGGTTTTGCTCATGGGCTCAGCAGTGGCCACTCGGTGGACCTGGGTTTCAAACTCACAACCTTCTGATCTGTAGTCAGATGTAGTCACCTTGACCACTTAGCTACCACTTCTCACAATTTTCAACATTCACCTATTACTCCGTTATCCAGAGGAACTTACAATAATCTCATTTTATATTGTACAACTGAGGATTAAGGGCCTTGCTCAGGGGCTCAGCAGTGGTGGCTTGGTGGACCTGGGGTTTGAAATCACAACCTTCCAATCAGTAGTCCAGTGCCTTAAGCTACCACATTCCCTTAATTCCCATAATCGTAACAGAATAGATTAGTATATAGTAATACATTTCAATAAGTATTTAGTAGCCGCTTTATTCTGGTCTGGGTTTGGAGGATCTAGAGGCTGTTTTGGGCTCAGTAGGAGCAAGGATCGATAGGATACACCCTGGATAAGATGCCAGAACATTGCAGGCTAACATGCATATATTCCTGTAGAGCCAAATTCATATAACCAATCAATGTAATTACAAGTTTTCAGTGTGTGGGAGAGAAAATGAAGAACCTAGAGGAAGCCACATGGGTATGGAGAGAACATGAAAAATTCCACACAGGCAGCTACCCAAGCACAGGATCAAACAAGGAACCCTGGAGGTGTGAGACGGCAAGACGTGATTTTCACTGATCTCTCAGACAAATGAGCACAAAGATTCACCTTGACAACCTGTCAATCACATAATCCTAAGCCCTTTGCTCAAGATGACATCCTGGTCTTTGACTCTTCGATAGAACAAAGCCAAAGAACAAAGAGCTTCTTGAAAAAAAATGATGGTAATAAACAAGCAAAGCTCAACGTCAACGACAGTAAAAAAGATGTCTCTGATGCCAATAGGTTTAGTGCTTCTTGTTACTAATTTATATTTCACCTTCAAAACCCTTAAAATATACTTCAAACAGGAAGTGAGATATTGAAAAGAAACTCTTTCAGACATTCGACCTTGACCATGTTTGGATCGATTCTAAAATCTAGCCTGCTGGTTATATTGATATTTCCAGATCAATCATACTAACATTTAACCACATGTTCTTGAAAAATCATGCTAATGAGGATCTTTGGTGGACACGGGGACATCCTGGAAACATAATATCTCCATCAGAAAGTGGTAGAGACTCAGCAAGTTACCAGAGAGAAACATGGATTCTTTTGCCAGGTCACACTACAGTGGAGTTTGAAGGCTGATATGAAATCAGATACTCAGAGCTTCAACAATGACTAATGTAAGTAAATATTAGATCCTAGAGTTGCCAGATTTCATGCTTGAAATTTTTATACTCTGTTGGTATTAAATTTTGTTTACTTCAAGGGTTTAAGAATGAAGATTTATCATCAACTGAGACAATCTGAGGTTTTAGCAATAACAATAAATAGATCTATATTCAATAAGCTTAATGGCTAAAGCTTAAGATCAGATTTGTTTTAAATAGGTTTTCTAGCTGTTTTAAAATAGAAATATATACCACACACACGCACACACACACACACACATACATATGCACGCGCACACACACACACCCACAAACCTATGCACACACACATACACATACGCACACACACGCACACACACAAACTTATGCACACACACATACATATGCACACACACATCCACACAAACTTAAGCACACACACACATACATACACACACGCACACACACACCCCCACACAAACTTACGCACACACACACACACACGCACACACATGCACACACGCGCACACACACGCACGCACACACGCGCACACACACACGCTGCTTAAGTTAGAATGGCTGACTGGCCATAGCTTTCTGAACTGACAGCAACATGACAGGGAAGCAAACATGCCTGTGTGTTGACTGAATACTGGGTGTTTTTGGTCCACATCATTTATTTTTGCTCTCATTTACAGAACCTCAGGCAGATAAAGAGAATGACGTTTCTCACCTTAGCAGAATTTACTGACAGCTGATGGAATGTGAAAACTTGGCTAAATATTACAGAATGTTCTGACTTTACCGTTAACAAGCTAGTGCTTCATGGAAAAAGTCTCCTAAGGCTTTTCATAGTGTTAGATCTCAGCAAACACGAGCTGCAAAATAACATCAGTAAAGACAGGTTGTCTAATGCAAAGTGCTTTATCTAACCTGAAACTTTTCCTCTTTGAACTGCAGTAGGTCTGGATGGTCCGAGCACAGCCTGAACCCTCTATTAGCAGTATAGGGATTGGTGAAGCTGATCTTCTTATTGCTGCCTCGTCCACCTTCTACAGGCACTTGGATCTCAAAGGCCTGCAGATGAGATGACATCCCGAAAAAAAGCAGACAAAATTACAAAGTAGAGTTCACAGTATTCTTGTTAACACACAGTAGCTGTCAAAAGAGCTTGGTAATACAATTTTTTTAATACATTTCATAATACGTCATGTATTCTGGCAGGCTGTAAGAACAGCAAGAGGAAGCTATAGAGATTTACACAATAGGATAACGTGCAATGGGGTAGCACGATGACAGCTGAAGAGAGAGAACTAGACACTGAGTATTGGTAAAAGACACGATTAGAGAAGACCACACAATGGGTGTTATAAATAAAATTAACAGAAAATGAGTGTAAAAGATAAGTAGAAAGAAAGCTTAAGAGAGTGAAGTTGGGTCAGAGAGAACGCAGACACGGTTAAGAGTAGACTTTAACATCTAAAAATCCCAGAGGCTCCATTTGGCTCAGCTCGAACTGCAAGCCATCTTCCTCTCCGTCATTCTCCGAGCTGCTCTGCCACACACAGGCAGATGAGGTGGCCGTGTTAAAGAGAGTTTTTATGTTCACTTACATTGTGTCACCATCTGTCCTTCAGGTAAATGGTGCCATTACTTCTGATAAATTTAAAGAACGTTATGTGTCACTTAACCACAGCCAAGTTAAAGTCGTACAGAATCCCCTTGGCCAAATGCTACACGTCTACACCTAAGTGTTAAGACATAATGGACAGTACAAGTGCATCCAGGAATTAATGGAAATTGTGTAGCATCTAAAAGCCACTGTTCCTTTGGCTGAAAGCATTAATGACTCGTGTGTAAAAGCCTGGACGTGCAAACATCAGTCACACTGCAAGTGTTGAGCCACAATGGGCCTAATTAAAATTACTGGAACATATAAAGAAATCATACCAAAATATTAAAACAGCAATACGAAATCTATGCTTCATGTTCATCGTAAGTGGCCTTTAATTTGGCAGCAAAATAATCAGGATTCGAAATACTGGAACGATTGATGCACCAAGAAACAACTAAAGTGACCATTTGGAAGATTATTTTTTTCTTATAGGGTTAAAAACATTATTTTAGATTTCCGGTCATTTAATTTAATTAATTAAAAAAAGCCATTAAAGACAGCAACATATCACATAAACTAAACAAAATTTGATTTAGCCTAGCCGCAAAAAAACAACACAAAAAAAAAACAAACAAACAAAAAAAACGAAGCAAGCATTACAGTGAAGAAGAACTGCGGGAAATCCATTAAAATATTATTCTTGTCAGCAGACATTTTTGCGAAAATGTATTTTTCACAGCATTTCTATACATGTAGACTTTTGCACAGTACTGTACTTACAGCAAGCATTACATGAGACTTTAAATGTCATTTAATGAAGGAAAAGATGTGAAAATAAATTCACTTCTGGGGATGAAATGCGCTACAATTTAGACATCACATTTTTCCTGTGGCTGATTCTCAAACGAGGGTTCTGCTGGGTATAAAGTGCACTATTTAGGGTATATAGAGCCATTTAAAGGTTCCACTCTATGCAGCGAGTATGTAGGTACAGGAGACCATTCGGATTCTGGTCTAAGACAGAGCCACTAGATGTGGTAAAAGCCATTTTTCCATTATTACTGCAATGGTTTGATCAAATTTGTATACTGTACAGTTGTATGCTAGTAAGTGTTCTTGGATATTTCATTTATTGAGCTGGCTTTCTGAAAGTATTTATTTGTAAAAGTTGACATCCTTTGTGGACTTTCATGGCTGACGTGAAAGTGTTAAATAACAGGTTTAGAACAATAAAGAAGACATTACCCGTGAAATAACAGGTTGCCTGCAGGTGAGGCACAGAAGCCAGGATGCCACCAGCTGCCTCATGTCCACATCCACCACATTAAGGTAGCGGAAACAGCTCCCAGAGTGCAGAGCCTTCACTCCCAGCCTAATGTCCTGCACACACAGAGCAGGAAGCGCAAATACTCCTTCTGGGTCCACCTGGCACACACACAAACACACACAAACATACACACACACACAAACACACACGCACACCCACACACACACGCACACACACAAACACACACAAACACACACGCACACACACACACACACACAAACACACACGCACATACACACACACAAACACACACGCACACCCACACACACAAACACAAACACAAACACACAAATACAAACACACCCACACACACAAACACAAACACACAAATACAAACACACACTCACACACAAACACACACACACACACACACACACAATAAGTCAAAAATAAACTTTCATTCTCACAATTCTCAAATTATCTACTTTTACAGTATATTCTTAAAAAAAAATCAATTATCTACACCCCTAAAACAATGTAATAAATAAATAAAACAAATGTCCTGTTTCCTTGGGCTATAAATATGATGCTATTGTAGCAAAAATAAATAAATAAATAAAAATACTTTGAACAAAGTGACAAATGGACATTATTTTCTAGTAATAAGACATATGAACACATTCATTATCATTATTTTTTTTGGTTTAAATGTTATTAAATATGTTTATCGGTAAAGTATTGTAGTGTTTACAGCTGTCTGTGTATTTAGAACATTTTATTAGAGTTTTGTTGGCATTGCTACATGCAACTCAGAAGCCTCTGAAATTAAAAGACAATTTTTAACATCATTTTTTTTTTTTTTTTACTGTAAATTTCAAATTGTCAATTGTCGCTACATCATGGGCCTCTGGTTAAGTTTTGCAAGTAACGGATACTGAAAATCTTACCGCAGCAAGCACAAGCAATGTGCTGTGATTTAGTGTTTAAGTGATTTTCTACTTAAAACTATCAAAATAAATGAAAGCGTTTTAATATCAAAGAGCTCTGAGTAGCTTCTCTAACACTTCTTCTATACTGTATGTACTCCTGTCCGTCATTATAGTTTTCACAGCTATGGAGTAAATATAAAGCTTTGGAGAGTTGTGAATCGGCTACCTTCTGGCTGGCTGTAATTAAGAAGGATATATATATATATATATATATAAACTCACAGAGCACTTTATTTAGAACACTATTGTAATAATGGGTACAGGCCTCGCTTAGCTCTCAAAAAAGTGTGGATTTCAAGTGTGGAGAATCAAGTCAAGTCGAGAAGCTTTTATTGTCATTTCAAACATATGTAGCTGACGCAGTTCACAGTGAAATTCTTTCTGTTCACGGAAAGAATCACACAAATCCTGCAGATTTTCAGGAGCACTTTTCACGCTGTGAATCTTCTTTTCTAGAACATCTTAAAGGGGTTCTAATAGCTTCAGATCTGAAGAACAATGAACTCCTTGTCATGTTCAGGAAACCAGTTAGAGACGAGGTTTGCTTTGTGACATGGCGCATTAACCTGCTGGAAGAAGCCATTAGAATTTCAGCAACAGTACTCAGGTATTATTGGGTCCAAACTAGTAAGAAAATATTCCCCACACCTTTACACCACCTCCACCAGCCTGGATTGTTGACACAAGGCAGGTTGGGTCAAAAGATTCATGCTGTTGGTCCAAATTCGGACCCTACCGTCTATGTGACTGAGTTTAAATTAAGATTCATCAGACCAGGCTGCATTTTTTCCCGTCTTCATCTGTCCAGTTTTATCCATCGCAGCCTCAGCTTTCTGTTCTAGGCCGACAGAATTGGAACCTGATCTTACGGTCGTCTGCTGTTGTGGCCCGTCCACCTCATAGATAACAAGACATATAGTGCATGAGATGTTGTCTTTTGAGTTCCAGAGTTCTTATCTGAATTACTTTTGCCTTTCTATCAGCTTGAACCAGTCTTTTCTTTTTTTTTTTTTTACCACTCTCACCAGCACAGCGTTTCATCTCCTCTCATCCTGCTGCTCATCTGATGTTTTTTTATTAAGCGCAACATTCTGACTGAACTTTAGAGATTGTTGAAAATCCCAGGAGATCAGTCATTATAAAAATATATCAAACCAGTCCTCCTGGGACCAACAAAAATCACACAGAAGACATTTCTCCCCTCATTGTCATGGTTAATCTGAGCATGACCCAAATCTGCTGCGGTATCTGCGTGATTTTATGCATTTCACTGCTGCCTAATAAAATAATTGTATGACTGAATAATTGTACAGGTGTTCCTAATAAAGTGCTCTGTGAGTCTACATGACTAGCGATTTATTAACCATAGATGCATAGTACTTCAATACAGAAACAAAGAAAAATAAAGTAGGATTTATAGATTGAGTTCATTAGGTTTCTGTACAGCAGGGAATTATAATTAGGGCTGAATGAATTCAGCGAGTGATTGTTCTAGTGATTATTGTTTGTATATTAAAGTGATTATGTTCATCTCATGTCAAACTTCATGCTGGTTTGCACTGACAGATTGAAAGATCAGATGCTAAATAAGTGCTATATCATCAGCATAACCTCGAACATTCCCACTGAATAAAGGACTGTTCTTGTTTTTTCATCTCTGAATGTTGCCTCATCATGTCAGTCTTCTATTTTTATTTTTTTGATTATTTAATTTGGTGCTAAATAAATAGGGACAGAGCCCCAAAGAACGAGTCACAACTTGCTGTTGCCCTTTGATCCCACCGTGTTTACCTGCAGCTCCAGAGGGTGGGAAGTGTAGCACTTGACCTTGCGGATGCTCTGCGTGCCACGCAGTACCAGGGAGTGCCAGCTGAGAGAACCACACACACAGCTAACGTCCATTTTTTGTAGGTAATGCATGTACACCTGCCACGTTTGAGTGGGACAAGCCAGCCAGGGATCACTGTCCAACACACACACACACAAACTACTTATTCATAGCTCTATATCTACCATTAACCACTAACAAATACAATCTTACACAGTTAAACAGAGAAGTGGAGCATCACCCTGCACCAACCATCCTTTCTCCATGGAAATCAAATTTAAATCTTTCTTTTTAATCTGAGTTGATTTTATGCCAAAAATGCATCATTTATTTATACTATTCTCTTTATTTCAAATGTATTGTTAAATTTATTGTTGATTGGCAGAATTAATTTCTTCCAAATAAAGGTATGACTCACCCTGAATCATATTCAGTCATTTTATATTGAACTATTTATTATGTCTTTGGTGATTATGGTGCTAATTTTGGTTGATGATTTATTTTCTGATTTATTTAAAAAGTGACAAAAAAAAAAAAAAAAACAGTCAACTGTCAGCTTTCACTGTTAGCTCCTAAAAAATGGGCAAAATTATATAGACTTGTAACCATGACACACACGTGGGTCTTCCTCACATCTGGATGACGATGTTCAATGAGCACATATACAGTAGGTGTGATGGCCAAGTGTCCAGAAACCTTTGACCATATAGTGTACTTCAATAATATCAGAAATACTTTGTGTACAATCAAGACATGGACATGGAAAGGGGTGTTTAGTTTGTATTAAATACCTACTGTAGCTTACAGGATAGAATACACTGGTTAAGGGTGTGAGTTTATTAAAACACTTGATTGTGTAAAGATGCTTAAATCCTTGCTAGCCAAGTGTGATTTTCACCCACAGTGAATGTCATGCTGTGATCAAGTTGTTAGATAGTTATTATAAGTAAAACAGACATAATACTAATCACATCCTGTCTGTCAAAATATTTGTGATGCTTGTGTATCGGAGTCAGAGTATGAATGGACTTATAAAGCAATGATCCATGTGAGGGCTTGTGTTACAGTGATTTTATCATGGCTCAGTCAACACGTTCTTAAGAACAACACTTAACCTCTAAACCATGATCAAATGTTAAAACCAAGTGTTCAATAAATAACGACGTTTCTTATGGAAAATATCCTCAATAAACGTTTGTTCCACCATGGAATGTACCTGAACACTAAGCTTTGGTTACTAAGCATCACAACAAAAGCTTCTCAACCAAACTAATATTAGATTAGGACAGAAATGATTTGTTTTTAAAAATATCTGATCTTTTTTTTTTTTCTTCACTTTTCTGACTACCCAATCATATTTAATTCTTTTCAGTTCAAAATGGTATCAGGGTTATTAAAATTTACTTCGACTTCAGTGTACGAAACAAGAAATAATGAACGTATTAATGATTGTAATTGGATTGTATTTCCATTACTGTTCTGAAATCTTTAGTGAGTGATGAACAGGAGACAGGATTTCCTTTAACGGCGTGTCATGATGCTGTTTATTCCATTTCCATGACTGAGAAATGTCTAACTCTGGCTGTGATGAATAAATGAATATTGCAACATGATGCAATCAGACAGTAAATGAGAAACCTTGATTAAGCAAAATGACATTAATCACACAAGCAGGGATTAATCAAGGATGCAGCAGCTACATGTAGTCATGCCCACTCACGCTCATGCATATACAGTACCACCCCGACCACCACGACCCCCCCACCAAGACACACACACACACACGAAGAGAAACAACACATACTCGAACACGCTGATGACGAATGTCTTAATCTGTGGACTGGGAGCTCCTTGCACTTTCAGATAAATGTCCTGAGGTTCTCCAGGAGCCTGTAGTGCATTAAAACATAATAATCAGCTTATTTATTGAACTAATTTCCTCACCAATTATAATAATACAAGAACAAGCCATTTCAGCATAGCAGTTTTAATGAACATCGTTAGTGCGCCAAATATTGGTGAATTAATAAAGAGTTTCCTCTCAGTCTCACTTCCTGGCAATTAGTCTGAGAGCTGCAATGTGATTGGCTCACCGTGGTGATGACGTGGCAGATCACTTCGGGGTCACTGCAGCGCACCTGGAGCCTCGAACCAGCATCTGTGTGTAGGGGTGTGTGTGTGTGTGTGTGTGTGTGTGTGTGTGTGTGTGTGTGTGTGTGTGTGTGTGAGAGAGAGTGTGTGTGTGTGAGTGTGTGAGTGTGTGTGTGAGAGAGAGAGAGAGAGAGAGATGTGGTCTTTAGTTCAGTAATGGTAAAAAGTAACAACAGAGAGAGCAAGCAACAGAAAAAGAAAGTGTGTGTGTGTGTGTGTGTGTGTGTGTGTGTGTGTGTGTGTGTGTGTGTGTTGGAACAGTTGTAAGGCTAATAATGAGCAACACCTGGTGTGCCAGGTTCAGCAGGAGGCAGCCGGATGGCTTTCTTAAAGAATGAGAGCTCGGGCTGATAGAAGCGAAAGGTCTGGTGGACGATGTGGGGAGTCGGCTCCACTCTCACTTGGCAGACGGCCAGCGGCTGACTGTCCGCTGCTCGGAAAAACACCTGCGCAATGAGTAGAAGCAGAACAGGGCTGAAACTCTACTCAGGAGGTGGACATGTAAAGTACATTTACCACTTATTTACTAATTATTAAAATGCATACTATTTAAAAAAAAAAAAGTTAAAGTTAAAGACCAATCAGGTTCATCTTCATCTCATCTCTGTTCTCCATGTCATGCAGCAAGCAGGATGAAATCTCTAAAGGTCATTTGAGCCTACATGCTTAACTGGTTCACAGGGACTTGTATAGTAGAGGTCCACTTTATTATAATCTAAACTTAATACAGTAATAATTGTCTGACGATAGTTAACATTTGTGGAAGGAGTCTCCAGTGTGAGGAGATCATCCACTGTGGTAGAATCTTCTACCAGTTTTCCAGCAATCCTTTTTTTTTTGTCTTCAAAAATGAGAAGAAACAAAAATTAGACAGACAAAACGACAGAAACGAACGCGTCTCATAGACGTTCCATTAACATTGAATGCAACTGTAAATGGCTTAATATTAGAATGTGCTGTTCTTTGATGCATGAATATGTAAAAAAATCTTGTCACAAAGCACAGATTTATAAGAGTCATGCTGCTAACCAATTTTACCAGTGGCTCTTTTATGCCGGGCCGTTTCAACACCACATGCTCCATGCATTATTGTCCTGTAACACCATGCTGCTTAGTGTTTCTGTTCCTTACATAGATCACTTCCTTTTTTATTATTTTTTTTCTTCTGGCACCCGTCGGCCTCTACAGCTAAACAGAGCTTCGAATTTAGAAACGCAAAATGGCTTATGTGGGCATATTTTATCACCTCAGCTAGAGGAATCGCAGTGAAGTGTTGTTGCTGTGATAAAATTGTCTGAAAAGCTCTGAAGTCACACTTAACAGCCAGAAATAAAAAAAAAAAAAGGTATGCAAAGTCAATCATTCCTGTCATAGCTCAGAGAAATATCGGTCAAAAGAACAGAGAGCACTTTCGCTTTCACTTAACACTACATTTAAGTTAATAAGCAGAAGACGGTATTTTACTGTGACTCCATAAATACAATTTGTTCACAAGCACAAATTCCAAACTTTTAACCGTTTGTTTTAACCACACTGATGTAAAAAATTAAAGATGAGTTCAAGGAAGTATTTATATTTATTATTTTTCCACAACATACAATCATGGAAAAGGGAGATGTGGATTTTTATTTTAGAATAAGAATGTGAAGCCTTTATTTTGCCATATATACATTACAGCACAGTGAAAATCTTTTTTCACATATCTGAACTGTATCCAATGTATCCGGTCAGAGCACAGGGTCAGAGATGATACAGTGCCCCTTGTGCAAGGAGGGTTAAGGGCCTTTGCTCAAGGGCCCAGCAGTGGCGGCTTGAACCCGGATCGTCCGATCAACAACCCATAGCCTTAACAGCTTGAGCCATCACTGGCACAAACTTAACAAAAATTTCATTTTAACAAATTTGAAATGATGGTATTTAATTGTTTTTTTTTTCTTTAAAATGTGTAGATGCTGCATTCATTTAATTGATAAAACAGTTATTCAGCTTGATAAAAAATATATAGATGAACAGACATATCTCATGCATAATAGTTTGAGTATTTTAAAGGAGTAAGGATTCTCTATGTGTGTGTGTGTGTGTGTGTGTGTGTGTGTGTGTGTGTGTGTGTGTGTGTGTGTGTGTGTGTGTGTGTGATCTAAGTTGTGCTGAGGAGAAAGTGCCTCAGTAAGACACACACACACATACATTTTTAACATGACCATCAATCATGAAGCTTATGTTTTGAGCCTATGTCTATAGATTATGTAAAGATTATATACAGATTTAACTAGTAAACTCTTGACTATATGTTCACCACCTGACGTCCTTAGAAATCTAGCTATAGAATCCTTCCTCCTTTAAAATACTCAAACTATTATGCATGAGATATGTCTGTTCATCTATATATTTTTTATCAAGCTGAATAACTGTTTTATCAATTAAATGAATGCAGCATCTACCTTGAGGGTTAAACAGTTCTGTAGGAATCATGGCATGTGTTATCAGAGATTTGGACTAATGTATGTTGGTTAGTCCAGCAGCAAGCTGAAGCTAGATCAGAGGTCACAAACTCATTTAAAATAATAAACAGTGTCTACAATATAATTGGATGAGCCATGATCAAAGAAGCTGCAAAATACCTGATAGATGCTCAGCATCAAAATAATGTTGCTTAGCAACCAAAGCTTATAGGTAGCAAACAGAAAAATTGCTTATTAAGAATATTATTAATAATATATTAAATACATTATGCCTAAGAACACTGTCAGATGTGATAAAGTCACTGCAACACACATTCTCTTACTGCTTATTAAGTATTGAGCCCAATGCCAAGAGAACCCTTTGAATGAATTACAAACCACATGACGACTAATGAGATTCGTCTGGTCATCATCGGCTGAATATCTGACACCCCAGAGCTTGATCAAATGTGATATCTCTTACTGAAAATGTGTGTTAAATGTGTTGTCAGCTCTACAGATGCACATGACCTGAGGTGGTGTCACTTAGAGTGAAACAGTTGACCCTGACTGTATCAGAGTATGAAGTGAAGTGTGTGTGTGTGTGTGTGAGAGAATGTCTGCATGTGTCAGCAGGGTCTGAAAGGGTAAGTCTCTCTAGGCTTCATATGGCAGCTCAAGCCTGAAGGCAAAACTGCAGAAGCATGTGCACACACACGCACACACTCACACACAAGCATGCATACACACGCACGCACGCACACACACACACACACACACAAGCATGCATACACGCACTCGCACGCGCACACACGCACACACGCACACACGCACACACGCACACGCACACGCACACGCACACGCACACGCACACGCACACGCACACGCACACGCACACACACACACACGCACACACAAGCACGCATACACGCACACGCACACACTAATTCAGACATGGTCACTTGAGGACAAAGGGACGAAGGCATCACTCTCTCAGTGGCATGCTCTCTGCAAAATCATACACTTGTGTACACACACACACACACACACACACACACACACACACACACACACACACACACACACACACAACTCACTGATTCAAACTGCCCAATCAAATCAGCTTAAAATTATTATGTAACAAAAATCCATTTAAACGAGTCAGCTCCCATTGCTAAGGTTAAACACAAATTCTAAATTGCCCAGAAAAGTACTTCTGCTGAAATGCATGGCGAGGAGCCAGAAATACAGAAAGAGTGCTTGAGCATGACATCCAAACACAGCCAAGAGAACCGCGCCTAACCAACCTGCGGAGTCGTTTTCTGCTCACATGCTCTGATGTTCCTCAGGAGAGAAGCTGTGTAGTTTATGATTTTAAAGCATACACACTACCCAGGTAGAGAGAGCTGTTCCGCATTTGATTTCTATCAAACAAAATATGGGGCAGCAGTTTAGAAAACATCCGCTGGTTTTCAACCAGAAATTCAACCAATTCTGAACTGCGTGCGATTTTTGTCCTAATTACTGTAAATGAGAAACATAAAAAATAATTTAACCTAGCACTGGCCTTTTGTAGCCACAAAGCATAAAAAAAATAAATAAATAAATAAATAAATAAATAAATCTATTTGCAGGTTACTTCTCTTTACAGACTTAGTGAAATAAGTTTAAACGTTACAACAGTATTTCTAAAAAGAAAAGCTTCTTGTATTCCGTGTACACTCATGCAGGTGAATACGCTGATTTTCTGGGCAGCACGGTCAGATCATTAACCTGACCTGCATGTATTGATAGCTCAGACCTCCGAGGTTGCCAGTTTGGATAGAAAATATGGACTGAAAACGTAAATCGCTTTTGTTGTGGTCAGATGTAGTTGGGCTTAACATGAAATCAATAAACAATTTAAAGAAAGGCAGAATAAATAAAGTTAATATGGTGCTATATGAACGGGGAAATGGCAAGCATTCAAATAAACATCTAATAGCCTCAAGTCTATTGCCAATATTTTGCTTCATGAAATGTCCTAGTTTAATTAAACAATATGGCTTCCAGCCTCATTATGTAACAGCTTAGAAAACAGCAATTGATTCAGCATGTGCTATTATTTAACTTTTCTACTTGTTGTTCTGAGGTGTAGGCCATTTTGGAGGTTATTTTGGATTAGTTTAAAGGATAAAATGACTAGGCACTCATCTGCCATGTTTACAGCTCATTTGAAGTATGAGTTTTTTCATAATAATTTACGATCTTTGATATAATCTGATAAGATCGCTGACTCATCCAATGTCCAGTTTTATCTGAATGCCAACGTGCACAGTTTCAGTATTAACTCTTGACTATGTGCATGAAATCGAATAGCCTAAATGGTGCCCCTGGTTGGGTGTGTGTGTGTGTGTGTGTGTGTGTGCGTGCGCGTGCATGCATGCCTGTGTATGAGCGTGCGAGTGTGCGAGTGTGCTCGAGTATCGCATATACTTCAGAACTGATTTCATCAGGTCTGTTAAAAATCAGTGCAGCCTGCTGTACAAGCACACAACCAAGATGCAGGATGTTATTAATCAGGCATAAGGAACATTTCTGAAAGTTCAATGGTGTAACATCTAAAGCAGCTTAAAAATCAAAAAGGATCTGTGTACAAATGCTTAAAAGTGTGAGAATTGGTTTTAAGCATTTTGGCCCATGGTTGATCCTGGGTACAAACTTAAGCATTTTGGCAAAGTCTACAACTGCACTTCAAGGATATTTCAGGGCTTTTGATTAATTGTGAAGCTCAGTAGCTACTGCGGACAGTCAGTAATTTCACTTGCCAAATATACAAAGCACTAAAACTAAACACACGGCAATCTCTTTTAATTAAAGGACCTCAATGTTCCTATCATTAGAGTACATGGTGCAGGGTATGGTGTTTATTCATTTCCTTATTTGACCTCTTTATTTCACACCACGTACATGCCGTCACATTTGACCAAATGCATGAGAATAATAGACTGTTGGAGAAAAAAACCCAAAAAAAACAGCAGAAGAACAAGAAAAACATACAAAAATGTTTATTCATGCTGCTCTTGTGTGGGCAAAAGTAATGTGTTCGTCCTATTGTCCACAGATTTCTATTCACCTTACAGCTAGTGGTCCAATAAAACAAAAGCAGGGCTATCTGTGAGCTTGTGTGTGTAGAAGAGTGCTTTTTTTTAATCTCAAGTGTGTTATGATGTCATGTGACCCAGCATAAGAAAGATTTTTTTTTGAGGAGCAACACAAGGTTACTCCAGGCAATACAAATATCAATGCCAAATATTCAAGCTTTTCAAAACAGAACCCAGATTCTATTTTACGTTTGCTAAGTTCACATGAATTGTAATGTGCAGCGCAGCAGCACACTGATGATGATGATGATGATGATGATGATGATGATGTAGTAAAGTCAAAGGTCAACCTGTTTAAAAGCATATCTTTCTAGCATTTCCAGACCTGGTTTCTTTATTTCTATCACTGACTATTTCACATCCTGTCTAACGCCACTTTTCTCTAGAACCAAACCATTAATGTAGGTGAAGGCATCAGTCTTATATTCACAGTATAAAACTCTTTACACTTTAGTCTTTTCATCCATATTCCATGGTACTCTGTGCTCAAGTCAATTCAATCAATTCAAAATCAATTAGTGGTGATATACAAGTACATTGTGTGCTTCTGTTAAAGGTGCTGTATGTTCCAGTCCTTCCAGTATCTGTTCCAGATATACAGTATGTACTCATTCTAAGGAGCTTCTACTTGTTTAATACATAAAGGTCAAGCAGAAAATATCTTGAAGGGAAGTGCATAAGACTGAAAGAGGCAACAAGGATGGATGTTCTTACCTTGATGGATTTAGCCCTCACTGTGTTAGACTTCTGGGGCTGAGCGAAATGAAGACTAGTGGAAGTCTTCGAGTCCTAAAACATCAATACAGAGACCATTAATGAACTGCACAATATTTACTGTATTTAAAGTTAAGGTCAGGAATCTTTTAAATGTTATTTGATTAAAAATGAATAAATGAATACGCTATTTCACAATTACATACCAATTACAAGACAAAATAATAACTGAATATAAACAACAATTTCAAAACATGCAAAAATTCCCTAATGCTCACGAATCCAACAGTATATATTAAGATCCTGGGAAGGCTGTAAACTTTTAAACATATTTACCATATTCTAATGGCTAACACCAATAACCTATAGACTGTGAAATTAGAATAGGATGCTTTTAGGAAAAGGAAGGGCTAACAGAAATTATTAAAGTGTATGCATAATAATGCGTAATAGCATTTTATACTGATTAGAACAAACTTTTTTTTGGCATCCTTTGCATTCTTTTATTGCACATCAGCTGCTGTAATGGACAGCACAAATAGAACATTGGAATTATGCAATTTCCTGTTTCTGTTAGCTGCATAAGCATATTTATAAGCATATTTATAAGCATAAAGATATGGAGTTGAGAGCCGGGAAAGTCGCCTGCTAGAGTTTACGGCAAAAGAGGAGTAAATCTGTATTTATAATATAAGCTGTGAATAACAAATTCATAACAAATTGTACAAAGCAGGAGAAGAATAACGTCATTAATTTGTATTTTTCTTTATCCTACTGAAATTATTTTCTGGTTGCACCACATGACGTGCTTCTTAATTGTCATACCTGCAAACTAGACGCTTTTCGGCGAAATTCGCCGTTTTTAATCAAAATATGTAATTTGTGTGAATCGTGTAGATCCGAAGAGTTTTTAGTTTTTTTTTTGGGGGGTGTGGGGGGTGTGGGGGGTGGGGGGTGTCATCCTCGCTTCTTTTGACCAATCAGCATTCAGAAGCAAGATAAGGCAATCACATATTTCGTCCCTCACTTCAAGCCACAGAGGACGAACAAAAAGCAATAAAGAGACACATTGCTAAACAACGAAAACGGGCACTTGAAAGGCTTGTGGTGGCCAAAAAACAAAGGAAATAGCAATATTTGTGTTCATCAATTTATTAAGGTTCCAAGGCACTCAAATTGTACACAGAAAAAATATTTCCAAAAAATTTTGGTAAAAATAGGATTAATAAAAGTGCTTTTTTCACTTGAAGCAAATGTTGTCTTTTCCCTTTATGTTCTTGTCAGAGTGCTTCATTTTAAGTTCTCAATTTTTCTTTTTTTTTGGGGGGGGTGGGGTGGTTATTTCGAACTTTGTCACCTTTTTCACCTCTTGTGAGTTTGCAGGTATGAATTGTTGTATAACGGTCAAATAATCTGTGATAGAAACCACAGATTGTGTATATACTGTATGGCGGTTTACCGTAACATGGACAGTTCTGAAAAATGCCTGCACCCAAAATAGCAGACTATATTATAATATCAGACACTGCAGCAGACTCGACATCTGTAGCCCACAGTAAGAACAGAAAGTACTGTCCAGTATCAGCAAAATAAACAACATATAAAAACAAGGACTGGGGCATTTGGTTGAAAGTCACAAAAAAAAAAACAGTTCATGCTTTGTGAGCATTGTACAGAGAGAGCATTTGAAAAAAGATCGTACCTGACAGAAAGTTTACCTGAGAAAGCAGTGCATGCCCAGAGACAAAGCTTTGGTACTTGAGAGGGATGTGGACGCTCTCTCTGGGCCGCAAGTACACCTGAGGTGTCAAGCCGTCTTCCTTCATGTGAAACATCTCCACCTCCAATGGCGTGCATGTCTTGGTCATGTCTTTAAAATACCTCCATTCCTCAGCGTTCACTATAACACTACAGACAGAAGTTGAGAAGTGAAGAACAGCTTCAGGCTTTTCTTTTCGCTTTCCAACACTTTACGCTGCTGGTTAAGAAAGCAGTGTGGATTTTGTTTACTGTTAGTAAAAAAAAAAGAGAAAACTCCATTTCTATTGCCTGTTAAAAATAAATAAATAACATGGGCTGAGAATAAAATAGTACTTCCATACTAAGAATTTCATCCACAAATATATGAAGGAAAAGTTGCTTGAGACATCAAAGCCTGAACCTCGGGTCATGGGAAAGTGAATATTCGTAAAATATGATCAAAGGAATTTCAGGGTTTCGAAACTCCATCTTGCAGACAAAGGACAGGGACCTGAAATTGAGTCTCATCATGTTTTATCATATTCTGTTCCATAATATCCAGCACTAAAGGCGGCGTGTCTTTCCGAGACTCTCACACACTCCTGAGGAGGGGAAGACTTGAAAAGCGACAATAAGACATTTCATGCTTTAGAAACAGGAAAAGAGCTGCAGGCAGACAGAAGTAAAAGTGTTCAGCTCTACAATCCAAAACTCAACATCCTAACAGGTGGTGAAAAAGATCTTTTTAGAAAATACACAAAGGATTCATGTCATTTGACTGACTGACATTTAACTTACAGTTTCTTTATGATGGTTTGACAGAATGATAACCCAGTAAAAATACCAATGTTTCTAGCATATTTTACGCATGCAGTTAATTATATATAATTCGCTTGAACAAGGCTTATCAGTACTTAGTAGAAACACTGTCGTATGTAATTACAACTGCAATCCAGCTTAGACATGTCTTTCTATATTATATAGACCAGATTTGAACAATATGGCTCCTAACATGTTTGCCCATTTGTCTTAAGAAAATGCTGAAATATTGCTAAGTGTCAGGGATGCAGGATAATATAGACCCAAATGCAGGATAGCTAAAATAAACAGGGTTTATTAACTAAAAAACACAAAATAGGACAAAGACAACAGCAGACACGACTAGAACACGACAACAGACAACAGCTGCTTAAGGCAACGCGGCTCAAATAAATACTGACAACAATTAACACATGAGGAACAGGTGTGCAGAGGCAAGGAGGAAGAGACAAGGGCGAGGAAGAGACAAGGGCGAGGCAGACACATGACACAAAACATAAACAAATGCACGTAGCCAAAGTCCGGGCTGAGTCCTGACACTAAGTGCTAGAACAAAGCATCTCTACAACATGACGCTACCACCACCATGCTTCACCGTGGATGGCAGTGATGTTCTTAAATACTGAAGACTTTTGGATTTCGGATAATATTGCTTTGCATTGAGAGATCTCATGAATCATGAGAACATTTATAAATATGTTAGCTCAGTCTTCAACATAGAACTTTTATTTATACATTTTTTTTCCATTTTGTTGTTATTATTTGTAGTTGGATGTTGCTAAAAAATCTATATTGCTAGATATCTTCGGGATGTAGTAGGAATAACATTTTAAAACACAGCTGCTTGGTTTGTTTTGGAGATGGACTCAAAATAACCAGCGCTTGCTATTTTGCCACTTTGCTGATGTGATTATCATTGGACGCCATGCAAGCTGTTGGAAACTATCCAGGTCATTAACAGCTACAATTAAATTAGCATTAAATCATCAAAACAACTGCTGATCCACCAAACATTGTATTATTCAGGTAAATTTATACTGAGTCAAAAACATTAAAAAATGTTTTTTCCCAGATGCCTACAATAAAAGTACATTTAATTGTACACTTTATTATTTGATTAATAAAAAGTGAATTATTAATTGTCATTTGTAGTAGACAAAAAAAAATGCTGTTTTGTTGTAGATTTGCTTTTATTGCCTAGGATTTTTAAGAACTAGCATGTTTTATTTGATCTGTATACATATATATATATATATATATATATATATTTATATTTTTATATATATATGTGTGTGTGTGTGTGTGTGTGTGTGTGTGTGTGTGTGTGTGTGTGTGTGTGTGTGTGTGTGTGTGTGTGTGTAAGAGTCTAGGAAAAACATGCCACCTTTAGTGCTGGATATTAGGTGTATGTGCGTGTTTGTGCTATATGCTTGCATTTGATCTTGCCAAAGATGTAAATCGCTTCAAATAAAAGCCTTTGCCAGATGAAGAAAACATAAATATGTACATTGCAGTAAATGCCAGCAGAGTGCATATACGAGAGCACAGTAATGAACAAGACACGTGCAGGTGCTGCTTGAAAACTAGCACCGAAGTCTAAACACAACACAGTGTGTGCTCAAGCCAGAAGGACATGACCGATTCACAGGTGGTGCAGATTCAAAGGAAGGATTTCACTCATATTACAGGTATTGCAGCAACATGTCAGAAGGAGTGTGTTCCTCACACCCCATGGTGCTGCCAGAGTAGATATGTTACGCTACCCGCTGCTTCTACTGTACGTCACTGCACTCAGAAATCAACCCCTCAAAGCTTTTCTCCTATTTTCACATTGTCTGGAGGACTAATCTCTCCAATGCTTTCAACATATTACATGATCACATATTGCAGAAGTGATGAAGGCTTTGGATCTTTACTGCTAAACGTTCTCTTGGTTTTGAGGTGAATGCATTGATTCGAATTTCTAATCATTTGCAGGGTCCATTTGCAGGGTCGGTTACTCTGCCTTCAAGATTTTCTGCTGCATTTCTTATTTTGAAAATGTTATTTGTGCCTGCATTTTGTATTGAACAGAAATTCAGATTAGTTAAAAGGTAGAAGAATTAGCGACTTTCAGGCCATGTTGCTATTGGGAAGAAAAAAAAAAAAACACCTTTGATTTGATAACAGTACATTAACTCTGCTTCACCCAAAGATGCAACATACCACCCTGACATTGATTAGTTTCCTCTAATAGTGTGCACTGTCATGTTTTATCCCTTACTAATCAAACACTTCTTTTCTTCCAAACCAATGATCATTCAATTTTAATGCCCATGAACAATGCATCACTTAATCCACCACAAAATATTTATTAAAAACAAATAACCAAAAAAAAAAAAAAGAACAGAATGACTAATTGTGCATTTAAATATTAAGGGTGAGGCTTAGCTCCATTTTATACAACTAACTACAAACCACTGGCATCCACATTCTTAATTATCATCCCAGCCTCAACATACAGGGGTTTTCTCCATACAAAGCCAAATTACACCCTATAGCTTGGGGTATAAACAACTTCTCAATGTCGACTGCGTGGGTTTGGACATCATTGTTAGGCTTCGGTTCAGACTCCAAGCCACAACTGCCATATTATAATACACCAGAATATGATCTTGAGCATTGTTAAATAACGGCCTGTAGACTGATGACTCCTCCAGCTCTTCCCTTGCTGCAATGTTTTCTCCTTCCTTATGTTTATTACGGTAATTTACCGGAATTCCGAACAAGGCTTAGGGACGTTATGACATAACAGGCTTTATTTGCACGTAGGCGGATACAAAATTTGCTTGAAAAACACTGAAAAATTGCAAGATTGGTTGGGTGTAAGCGCATTTCTCTTTTACGCAACCAGATTTTGTAGATTTATGCTATGGCCAAAAGCATGTGCATATATGTCCAAAATATATATATATACACCCTTAGGTTTTAGGATAGGTTACACCCTATCCTCCAATTTAGTTAATAGATGTCTTAAGCCCATTGGTTCAGGGCCTGGTCTGTTAATTTTGATATGTGTGATTGGATGGGGGCGGGTCTTTGTCGTGAGGGGATTGACGACGAGAAGAGAGAGTCGGACATGTTTGGTTTTTTGTGTCGCTCATTAAAAGGATCTTCAGAGGACTTTTTTGTTTGTTGCTTTCCACCAGTTAATACTGTCAGTGTGGCAGGATACAGTGTTTAATAGACACTTTAAAACAAATAGTGACTTTCGTGGAGCTATTTTTTCTGTTTTTCCTGGAGCATATTGGCAAAGTTTGCTGCGGATTATAGGTGTTGTTCCCGAACTTTCTTTTACCACCGAGGGAAAAAGTGCTCATGCATTTGTTCGTGGATCACAAAGGCTATTTACCGAGTAACCTAAGTGGATTATGCTTTCTTTGACCCTGGATTCAAGACTGCGAAGTGACTAAGTTTTTTTTTCCATTGTTCTATCGATTAAAAAGAAGGGGTGAAGTAGCTTATCGCCACAACGCTCACAAGCATCGTCCAGGCCTGCTACATTTTTTTTTTCTCCTTGTTTTGCTAATTTGGTCATGACCATAACATGTTTCAGTGAAATATTAGTAAGGTTCAAGTTAGTAAACTTATTACGAATTCTAAGTAGTTTGTTAAATAATAAAGTAATACTTATTGTTTTATTCGTCTTTTTGGCATGTGCTTTATTCACTAATGACTATTTAAGTATTGTTAGTAACACTGCTAATTTTCTTTGTTTTAAATTCATAATATATACTGTGATTTGTGACTTGCCTAAGTTGTGTTTGGATCTTTGTTAACAAACCCAGAGTGCTCTTATCGTAAAGGGTGGGATAAGAGTGCTACATATATATATATATATATATATATATATATATATATATATATATATATATATATATATATATATATATATATGTGCTGTTATAATAGCCACCACTTTTCCACATGATTTTGGAATGTGGCTGTGGGGATGTGCATCAGTGAATCCAAATACTGATGTTTGGAAGTGAAGGTCTTGTGCAAAAGAGGTCAGGAGGGTTGGGGTCAGAGCTGTGTGAGACCACAAGAGCTTGCTTTGTGCACAGCAGCATTGTCATGCTAGAACAGATTTGGACACCCTAGTCCCAGTAAAAACAACCTCTTAATTATACAGCATGCAAAGACCTACAGTACTAGACTATTGTGTGCTCCAAGTTTGGGGAAGGCCCAGATAAGGGTGTGACAGGCAGGTATTTACATAATGTTGAAATGTGCTATAACAATCTGGACATCTAATAAGGTCAGATTTTTTAACACCAATATCAAATCAGCCCTTGGTGCGGGTGGAGGAAGATACCATACAAAATTGCTGGGGATGATCACAAATGTCACTAGAAAAAAATTCAAATGGAACACCCAAGGCATGTGAAAGAAAGGATGGCCATGCAAATCTTCACACTAAAACATGGAGGTGGACTGCAAGAGATTGGGATACTCTTGGCACCAGCTGGAAAGAAGGCCCAGAACATGGATAACTGGAAAACACTTGGCAGCAGCCTATAGCCTAGACTTTGGGATGGATCAGCCAGATGCCCCACAAACCTGCCACAAATGCCTTCAAGTAAAGCCATCACCTGGAATCCTCAAGGGTAGTGGAATAAAGGATAACCAGGCAATTCCTGACATCAAGAGCTGGAGGTGGACATCAAGAGATTTGGCTGCTCTTGGATCCAGGTGAAAAAAGGGCCTTGAATATGGATGGCTGAAAGACCATGTGGTTTATGCCACACTCACTGAGGATGGATTCACTACTGAAAGGGACTTCCAACTGGAAAAAAACGCAGACAATGGCCTATAACCCAAATCCTGGGGATTTAACAACCACGTGTCTACTACAAATGACATTAGTCAATGACCATAGCTAGTGGCATAGTGGACAGCCACACAATACCGAGAAGCAAGACATGGGACTGAAGGGACTGAAGCCAACTGGAAAAGCCAACTGGACCTTACACTGTCAATGGCCTATACCCAAGAAGGTACTTTATATCTTAAGTACTGCATAGTTAGTTCCATGATAGCAATGCCAATACAAGAAGAATGTGATCTTTTTAACACAGCACTTAGCAAAAGTGGGAATAATTTTTAAATTTACATGTAAACCTCTACATCACATTGATCTGTTCATTCAACCGGTTCACCGCCCCATTGATCCTAAACCCTTAGAGAATTAGCAGAGATTTATCAGAAAGGTTGATGGTTGTGGTGCTTAGCTGCTGAAAACAGTCAATAAAAGAGGAGAAAAAATTATATCGGGGTTGAGCTTAGAAACCGCACTATATGCACTGTAAAATAAACAGTGTGTCCACATTGAGAAAAAAGGGTGTGTGTATACGTGTGTGTATGTAAAAAGTCCCACCTAAGCTCAGGGTCTTCACACTCAATGGTGACCGTCTGAGGAATGTTAAAAGGGTTCTTAAGCACAAACTCAAAGAATTCAGCAGTGCCGAGTGTAGCGTAGATCGTGTGTGTGGTGGTGATTGCTTGGCTGAGCATGTTAATGATTCCCTCCACTTTGCAGCGCTCTCGATAGGCCTCTATTAATCGCAGGTCCTGAGAATGATCCTCCTTTCTCCTCTGGAATAGAAGAAACAGAAATAAATAAATAAATAAAATAAGTAATATGTGTGATTAGAACACATTAAACAATTAAATAAACCTTGAACATTTAAACAACGTGTTAGGCAACAAAAGATGATGGGGGGGAAAAAAATGAACAAACTTTTACAATCCTTAAAAAGAAGTAAAGAGGATATACAGTATGCCACTGAGTTTAGGACAGTGCTTAGTGAAGTGGAGATGAAGATGAAGGCAACGATCCAGAGTGCTTTATCTCATATATCATTCACAGATGTAAGTGCCAAGCTCAGTTACCGCTGAAGAGCAAGTGATGCTTTGGGATATGATGTGAATGCAATAAAAAAAAATAAAAAATTGTCAGCTGGTTAAAAAGAATTTTTTTTTTTTTAAATATACCTGTATACTGAGTACCAGCAATCTATAAGATTGCACCCAGTAGCCCAGTAAGACCTTTATTAATATATATTTTTCAAGACGCATTAAAACAGCAACACAGATTATATGTATCATGTATTATGATAAGGAATGAAACACTACAGTGCATACAGTTTTAAGAAAAATAATTCTTTTCCTATAGCAGCATGTCCTGCAGTGTTTTATTTCTTCTTATACTTATTTCTTCTTGCCAAGGCAAATTAGCAAGAATTAAAAAATGACTTATTAATGAATAAGAAGTCATACATTTGTACACCGCAGCTTTAGACATTCGATCCTTTAGTAGCCTTTTTTTATCCCACTTTCATTTTAATGAGCTATCTTTATTAAATAACAGCACATTAATTTGTTAAATATTATTCGTAGATTATATGGAGCAACGTGTAACTGTTACTGTACAAACTATAATCTACTGTGATCTTGTTTTTAGCTATTTATAAATATCTTGTGAGAAAATGAAATGCATCAAGAAATATTTAGAGATCTTTGGTTTCTAATGTTCACCCAGTGTGCTTTGTCTTACCATGTAGCTGGATTTCTCATGTATTTTGTATGTGGGGTGTCCTTCATGTTGACGGACAGCTGCCATCCTGTCAATCTTCCTCTGACGTACTTCCTCGGTTTCACCTCGACTCTGCAGCCAGTCACTATCCACTTCTTTCTTCTGAATCTGCAGGAGACTAGCCAACTCGCCATCGATATCTGGCAAACGCTGGGCCCGCCTTGTGCTCCGTGCTACACACACACACACACACACACACACACACACACACACACACACACACACACACACACACACACACACACACAGAGTCTATATACTAAGTGTATGGCATATACAGTATACTTGTGCCTGTATCACAGATCATCTGACTGACAGGTGAAAGCATTTTTAGAAGACCTCATTCTGTAAAAACCTAAACAGCCTACAGCAGTCTAAAGACTTTTTAGTGAAAGAATCCGAGCTGCCTTCTATAAAATAAATACCTGTATATACCATACTTGTTGAAAAAAGAATTCTATTCTCGCTCTCATTAAATCAATATCTTCACTACAAGTTGTGACTTCTAGATCAGAACATCCACTATACATTCTCTCCCCGATGTCTTTACAATCAGTAAAGGTTCTCTCTTTATAATCGCTGTGTTTGGTTGAAAATTCCCTATTCAAAATCTTTTGCATTGTCAAAGATTCTTTTTTCATATTTCCTTTTTTTCTTCATATCTTCTTGCTTTAAAATCAACATCTATACGCAAGGTTCACTCTTCAAAGTCCCTCTTCATCTTCACTACAATTATTATACAAGCAATTACAATTATTATACAATGTATTAATGATCAGTGTGCTCAGTACAGTTTCCATTTTTACATGTTTAGTTAAGGTTCTGTCTTCAAAATCAGTATATTCAGTAAATTATGCATGTTCTTTAAATGTGTTCTCTTCAAATTCAGAAACTTAACTAAATGTGTTCTTTTCAAATTCAGAACCTTAACTAAATGTGTTCTCTTCAAATTCAGAACCTTAACTAAATGTGTTCTTTTCAAATTCAGAACCTTAACTAAATGATTTCTCTTCAAATTCAGAACCTTAACTAAATGATTTCTCTTCAAATTCAGAACCTTAACTAAATGATTTCTTTTCAAATTCAGAACCTTAACTAAATGTGTTCTCTTCAAATTCAGAACCTTAACTAAATGATTTCTTTTCAAATTCAGAACCTTAACTAAATGCCTTCTCTTCAAATTCAGAACCTTAACTAAATGTGTTCTCTTCAAATTCAGAACCTTAACTAAATGATTTCTCTTCAAATTCAGAACCTTAACTAAATGATTTCTTTTCAAATTCAGAACCTTAACTACATGTGCTCTCTTCAAATTCAGAACCTTAACTAAATGTGTTCTCTTCTAACTAACTAACTATCTTAACTAAGGGTTTTCTCTTCAAATGCAGTTTCTTAACTTAAGTTTATTTCTTAAAATTCAGTAGCTTAACTAAAAATTCTCTTTTCAATATCAGTATCTATATTTCAGAGTCTCTCTTCAAAGACATATTCAGTAAAATCTCTGCTTTTGAAATAAGTACCTTCGGTAAATGTTCTCTCTGTTCTCTTCTAAATCAGTATATTCAGTTAAAGGCCTCTGTACTAAATCACCAAGCACCCTATGGTGTTCTCTTCAAAATTAGCATGTTAGGTAATTATACTTTTTGTCAGTATTAGTATCTTTACATCATACTACCTGAGGGCTAGTGGAAAGCCATTATAACCAAGTTAATGCTTAAAACGATTCATCACTATGTGTCCATTTCTTTAAGCCTTGTATCTTGAAATTGTAGTATAATTCTTTATTATTACCACTACACTATCACTCAGAAACAAAATGGAGAAGTGCAGTACCGGTGAGATTGTGGGTGGCGTTTGAGGACAGACTGCCTCCTTGAAAGCCTGTGGGAGTCTGGCTGGGCTGAATGACATGAGAGCGAGATGGAGGGAGAAGAACAGACGGGTTTGGGTTTTTCTCCACCACACCACCTGTTAAACACAAGAGCCAGGATTGATTCAATTTGCTTCTAAACCTATTCTCTCTCATTTCATTTTGTCAGCTCAATTTCAGAAATCTTTGTGAAGAATTAGGTTTGTATTGATGTCTTGAAATAAATAAGCAACCAAAGTGTCATACAGTAGTACAGTAATGTTTACTTATTATTATTAGTAGTATTACTGTATTTAATACTTTCATTTATACAAAATGAAGAAAGAAAAAAGGTGACGCATATGATTTTCAAAGACCTTGTTTTTAAAACTTGGTTCTCCAAATGGAATAATTAAGTATGGAATAAAACACAATGGATGACAAACTTTATCCCATTTAATATAGAAGTGTTTTATTCCATTTATACCACCGCAAATCAACGCTATCATTTTTCATTCTAGTACTACAAAACAATTCCTTCATGTCATGCTTGCATTACAGCAGTCATTCCTTCACCAAACTTAATTCTTAATTCTGTCTTTGAATCTCTATCTCTGAAATTAATAAGAAAAAGAAATGCAGCTTTCAAGGTTTCTCATCCATACTGAAGACAGTCCTGGCTTAAATTGGTCAACTTAAAGCTACCTCTGTTCTGTTTTTGACACTGAAGACTCTTTCCAAAATATTACATAAACACATTTTTACTATGTTTATGTAGATTGCTTATCTTCTACTTTGGGCTTTTCCCGTTAGGGGTGGCCACAGGGAATCATCTGTTTCTACCTAACTCTAGCCTCGGCATGCTCTACTCTCGCACCGATTACCTTCATGTCCTCTTTCAACACATCTATATATCTCCTCTTTGGCTTTCCTCTTGACCTCTTACCTGGCAGCTCCATCTCCAACATCCTTCTAGCAATATAACCATCTCCTTCCTCCATCCATGTCCAGATGACTATGTCCTATACTTTAAGGATGACTATCTGGAGTTTAAATCTCATCATGCCAACAGAGCAGTCAGTTATCTTTACTTTGTGTCTGTGACTCTTTTATACAGTCTATTGGCAGAAAAGAGTGTATGCATTGTTATCATGATCAATGTACTGAGCCTGAGTATTGATTCCAGAGCTTCAGAGCTTTCACAGACTACTCAGCAATCAAAAGGATACGAGATGTGATAACAATAATGATAAATTGAGCATGTACAGGAGAGGGGTTCTC
The DNA here is from genome assembly GCF_030014155.1 of Tachysurus vachellii. Classification (NCBI taxonomy): domain Eukaryota; kingdom Metazoa; phylum Chordata; class Actinopteri; order Siluriformes; family Bagridae; genus Tachysurus; species Tachysurus vachellii. The sequence continues at coordinate 8,002,047 of NC_083470.1, forward strand.
TGACCCTGAGTGATTTTCAGGGGAACTTTCAAAAGAAAAGTGTGGGCCACATGTGTTTCACACCTCTTCACAAACCCGTCCTTGTTTTCTCTCAGTCAGCTGGAAGCACATTCTAAATGACCGCATTAGCTACATTAATACCCTATTCTCATGGGTATAACGTGAACATAAACAGCTCCAAGTTCCCCATTGGATTTGCACTTGATTACAGCTATTTGAATGGTGTAATTAGAGCGTATAAGGAGAACAAGGTCAGATCTGAGAGAAAGGTAGGTTAGCATGCTGCTTTTGATTGAAGAGGCTCTATTAAAAAATGTCAGCAGTGTGTGCAGGCTTTCGACAAAGTCCTGAGGCTTTGGCCTGTCAAAGCAGTGCAGATCTGGCAGAGAAGAGAACACCAGCGCTTTTTCTAACCTAAGGGATGATGGAGAGCCGGAGCATGCTGAAACATTGCTCACGATCGGTTCGACCCTGAAGCTTGTTGGTTTCACAAGGATTTTGTACGAACGTCTTGCCATAACATACAACAAGCCACTCAGAATTGCCCGGTGTCCTTGTGAAACATGAAACAATAGGCATCTATCATCTACATCTGGGCAAAGAGGCGTCAATTTCTTTCCTTCTGTTTAGACAGAGGTTAGAAGCTTCTAATACTGAAATATGGCTCCCATTTTTTATAGTAAATACACATATGATAGACACAACACTTAAGGTTTATATCAGTCTTTAAAGTACAATTTCAATATGATTAATGGGGGAAAAAATGACTGGCAGCTTTACGGTTGGTCTGTAGCCTTTCCTCTCAAATACATGGAATAAAAATTCATACAAAGAAAAGAAGTAAAGAATAAAGTAAATCCATCTATGACATATATATATATATATATATGTTTCAGTATCTAACTCACTAACACAATGTGTTGATTGTCTAAGAATAGCTTTGATAGTAGTTTGGTGTCAAGGCAAGGTGTTTATTAACTATATGCTTGACCAAATACTTAAAAAAGTGTGTTAGTGTGTTTTCAAACCCAATGTAAAAAAGTAATCAAATAGATTAATTAAGCTAATGTTGTCACAACCAGGAAGGAGGGAGACAGACCCGTACGCAGGATAGCTTCAAATGATGTTGGTATAATAAATAATACAAACAGTAAAAGACGATAACTTAAACAATACAAAGGATGAGGAAATAATACGGTAACACAGACGACACATAACTAGACATTAACTACATTCAACTAATGATTCCGCCCTTCCATCGGCAACGAGGCTCACTTAAATACACATGACAATAATTGACAATAACGAACAGGTGTGGATACAGGGAGAAGTGAACAAAGGCGGGGCAAACACGTGACAACAACAACAATAATAACAACTGCACATGGCCAAAAGTCCGGGCTGATTCCTGACAAATGTTTCCTATTATTTGATTACAATACTCATCTTTACTCAGTGTTTCAGTTGTGTTCTACTTGTAGATCGTTTTTCTTATGCGAGTCTGTTTATTTTAGTCTACTATAGTTTTTGAAGCAAAATTTAAAGTGTGAAACGAGTTAAAATTAAAAAAGTTTAATAATTTTATATTTGGTTTATTATAATCTTACAATAGGAACTATTAGAAGAAAATAAATAAGAAAAATGTTTTATTGATTTGGATTACACACTTTGTAATAAAGGTGTTATATAAAATCAAAATGATACAACATTTTATAAAACCTTTTCTTATTTGGTTCACACATCTTGATTGTTCCTCACTCCAAAGGCATGCTATTGTTCTCTAAATTGTCTCATCACAGAAATAAGGCACGTTGAAGGAAAAATTAGTGCACAAAGACGATTTTACATATCAAGCTTTCCTTCAAGCTCAATCGCTCTCTACTGCTATTTCTCCCTCAAGTCTCTCGGCTTAGAGTCTGCCATGCTTATCAAGCTTTTGCAGCCGAGCGGTGGAGGAGCCAGAGGCGGCCAGAAGAACGAAATTCTAATCTTCATTCGCTCCATCTGCCTGCGTTCATCTTCTCAACGCTGGAAAGACCGGTCTGCTGAACGCAGGTGAAACAGCTGGCTGCTACAGCGATGGCTCATTAAACTGCTCCACTCTCGAAATCCATCCACGATGCATTTTGTTTACTCTATTATACTGTAATTAATTCATCTTTTTTTTCTAAAGATTTGAAGTTGTTTTAATTATTTACTTGTCTGTTTACTTTGAGCTGAAATTAAATAAAGAAGATTTGATTAGGTTTTTCTTCGTTTCGTTTTTGTATACGCCAGAATGTGGTTTTAGCTGTGGGACAATTAAATGAGAACCAAAGAGGAAAAATCTGTTATTCAGCTGATCCAAAGTGAAAGCATAGAAACATTAGATGGAAAACCCATCAAATGAAAACGTGGCTGAAATCTGACAGCCGAAAAACGAGAAGTACTTTCTGACACCTCGACTATAATTTAAAAACCGGAAATATTTTTAATCTTTCTGCACAAATCTTGTGTAATATTTCAGTTTAACATACATGCTGTTAAACACAGTCCACCAAAACCTATAGTCGCTGTATAGTCGATGGAGTTGCCTCACACAGTGAATGCCATGACTTGATCGTGTTGTTGGATATTTAGGTGCAACAGCTAAATGGATTTGAACCTAATCAATTCATTTTACAATTTTTACATGTGATTTTCTCACTTTTCACGATTGTTAAAAAACAAACAAACAAAACAAATTTAGTAAAAGGTTGTTTGGGAAACCAAAAACGCTACTTCTATAGCAACAGTTTGAAAACTCTATTTCATCCTGGCACCTTTATTTTTGATGGAGTAGAGCGTCACCCAGCAGGAAAGAGTCCCATCATTTCAGCCTAACTGAAAATAATCAGAACTCAGATTACTTCATTGATCTATGCCATTCAAATAAAGGCCCACAAATAAGTGAAGGACTTCCCTACTGCTTTCTTTTATTATTCCTTCTTTGCTATTTGTCTGGTAATTACCTTAGCTTTGACCTTAAGCAGTCCGGGACGTGCCTGATAAAAATCACTATCACTCACTGAGCTGATAAATTCCAATCGAGTTCTCAAACAGACTAATGACCATTTCTCATTAAGAAACAAATACTGCAGACAAAAGCACTAATCCCGGATAAAGAGGCCTGAGCTCTTTATTCAGGAGTCTTGGATGAATTAATTGATTGTGGCTGTGAAGAGCTGTGACTTTGCCTTTAGTGAGCTATAAAAATAAATGCTGGGAAGCGTACCTACAAAAAGAGTTACACTGATAAATGTCACTCTGATCCTGGAGATAATTTGTACCATTTAGATTAAGACATCCTGTAGGTGCACCTTTTCTACCAGCTAGCGACAGTGAATATACAGTAAGTTGGTAAAACAAATAAAACGATTTATCGGTAATAGTCATGCTAATTAGCCGAACGATACAGTATATATAACGTGCAGAGCTCGGTTTGACATCCGGGCTTTATGGAGTTTGTCTGCTGAAAGTATGCTTTGTATTATAGTATTTTTTATAGTATATTTTGCCTGAACGGATTGTCAGGTTTAATAATCAGTTATCTGTTATCTGAAATTGCTTAATATATTGTGAGAAATGGACTGTGCGATTTTCACAAACAATATAACAAAATAATAAAGATCTCTCAGTGTGTACAGTATATAATCAAAAATCAAATAAATATTGTCTCATTGACTGAGTGTGGAAATACAACAGCCTAAAGTTGATCTCATGACAGAATACAGGTGATTCGTAGTCTCGGAATAATCTCGACTCACAGCTAGCACCATTGGAAACAGAGGTGTACATCAGAACTGACATCCCAATGGACCCAACAAAAGAAGTTGTGGGTGGTTTAGCTTCATGTGTGTGGGAGAAGGAAGCTTGCAGAATATAAAAAGGCCAGGTTCATTAACATGGAAGCACACTGGATGTGCTGTGTTACTCTTGTGGTGGTGCATGACACATTTACATTTATGACATTTGGCAGACACCCTCATCCAGAGCAACTTATATTTTTAGCTCATTTTATACAACTGAACAATTGAGGGTTAAGGGCCTTACACAAGGGCCCAGCAGGGGCAACTTGTTGGAACTGGGATATAAACTCAAACTTCTGATCAGTAGTTCAATGGCTTTCCCATTAAACTCCCACATTCAATATTTACCCCATTCAGACCCCATTTATCTTCAGTGGGTTTATATTTACAACATTTGGGAGATGTTCTTATGAAGACTCTATTAACAAATACACAGATACTGGTTCACTAGGACATGGACTGTGAATACCATCTGCCTTAAACTCTGTTGGGAGAGAATACAGCAAGAAAGGCATACAGACTGAAACAGGGTGGTGTGGGTAAATTTGGAAGGTTAAAAACAAGGTGAAAAGCTAAATTCTGGATAGGTTTCAGAAGTCATATTGTACTTAGAGGTAGAGCTGCCAGGAGCAAGTTGCAGTCGTTTAGTCTTGAAATGACAAGGGACTGAACAAGCACCTGTATGGATAAAAATGGACAAATACGCCTGAAGTTAGTAAGTGCTTTTTTTCTCACATCAGGGCCACAGTGGTTTGAATTAAGAGTTGGTTTCAGTGTTAGGGACAGAAACAGTGACTGTGAAAAAGGAGGAAAATTTGGTTTAGAGAATTTGTAAGAGCAGCTGGTATTGGCCAGGAGTTTGGGGAAGTGGCAGATATTTGACAAATGTGTATGAAGCAGTGGGAAAATTATAAAAGCTCTAGACGTTTGATGTCTGCAAATTTGTACACCAGTGGTTTCTTTCATTTTCTGGACAAATGTTGTTTGTCATCATCAAAATTACTTAAAGTTCTTCTATTGTCATCCTTTTTAAACAACAAAATCAAAACACAGATATCAAACCAAGAGTAGATATTCAAAGCTAAATTTCGATCTAACCAATCTAATAGGGCACATCTGGCCAACAAGAAACCTCTGTCAGTCACGTAACAATAACCTTAATCATGTAAAAAAAAAATGGGGTGGGCTCTAATAAAACATGCCATGCTCTAATTGAACACATCTAGTTCTGAATGTCAGGAAAGAAAGCTGAAATTTCCGATCATATATTAAAAATTCTGTTAGTGAATAGGGAAAAAAAATTGGTTTTGTGCTTCCAGTAATTTGTGAAGGACCTGTACATGCATCGACATGAGCTGAGAAAATGTCACCTGTGTATTCTAATAAAAATAAGAGAATACTGTATGAAATTATAAAACAAGAGCATATGGTAAAAATATAGTACATAGCTTACCGATGTTGCCGAGTCGGATAAGCAGCCTGCCTTTGACAATGGTGTGGACACTCATGGCAGATATGGCCCTCTGCCCACCTCCATGATCTCTTGCCAGACCGGCATCATGCTGGTACTCAGTGCTAATGACCTCCAGCTCATGAATCACCTGCACAGCAGCTCGACCCTGACGCAACAGATGCTGCAGACACAGAAAACACACGTCAGCATATTTTTCCATTTTTTCCCCTCACTAGTTAAACTAACACATTCCACTGCATTTAATTTAATTTTTTATCTTTTACAATTTACTTCTTTACTGATTCCATCTTCTATATGCACATAAATGTTTTTTTTCCACCTTTATTTTTTAAAAAACAAAAACGCATGTCACTGCTTGCCGGACACTACACAACATTTTTGTAAAGATGATTATTATTGACAGAGTCAAAACTCAGGGACTATATTCATTAAGAGTCTCAAAGAAGCTGTGCTGAACAGCAGACTAGCCAACTGGGGAAAAAAAACTGTCCCAGTGGGCAGGCGGGGTCTGTAGGCTGGAGAGAGAGAGAGAGAGAGAGAGAGAGAGAGAGAGAGAGAGAGAGAGAGAGAAAGCGAAAGAGAAAGAGAGAGAAAGAGAGAGAGAAAGCGAAAGAGAAAGAGAGAGAGAGAGAGAGAGAGAGAGAGAGAGAGAGAGCGAAAGAGAGAGAGAGAGAGAGAGAGAGAGAGCGAAAGAGAGAGAGAGAGAGAAAGCGAAAGAGAGAGAGAGAAAGCGAAAGAGAGAGAGAGAAAGCGAAAGAGAGAGAGAGACAAAGCGAAAGAGAGAAAGCGAGAGAGAGAGAGAGAGAGAGAGAGAGAGAGAGAGAGAGAGAGAGAGAGAGAGAAAACACACATGGCTTCTTATCCACAGCCTAATTGAGACCGTCTAGACCGGTGCAATAATCAATAAGTGTAGATAGTGTTACTGTATTGACTTAAGCAAACTTCACCATCCTTTAACTCTTAAAAGATTAGACCCAAAAAATGGAATTCTGCTATTTGTAATGCCACACATACAGTGTGCAAAACAAAAAAGACTACAAAAAAGGAGCCGGTTTAACACAAACATTTATACATGTTTATTAGTAAGTTTTGCTGATTTAGGACACTTTCTCATATATCATGTTTAGTTCATTTACATTAAACCCAGGTGCCTTTTTGTTCCTCTTTGCTGCCCTTTGTTTAGGCAGATAGGATAACTGCCATCCCACCTCTTGTACAGACCAGAAGGCATTGACAAAGCACTTCTACAGATTGTAATACCGTAAGTAGCTTAAACATCATGTAAAGTTTTTTAGATGCAAGCTGCTAAACTGAGGCCTGCAGCACAAAATGAGCCAAAGGACAGAGCTGTAATACTACAAAAACTGTCATGGCTCTGGATAATTGGATTGCCAAACAATAAAAGAAAACAAAAGCTGGAGGTGATTTACAAAATGTAGTTACAAATTATTATGACCTGACCTGACCAATACGTCCATGTGTGGGCCTTCAGCAAACTCATCTAGAATCATCTAGAATGTCTAGAAATGCTGTAATCACAATGCCTCAGTGCACAAACTCCATGAATTCAAACAGGAGAAAGGGACACATTTCTGTAAAGAGTAGACTAATTTTCCTTCACTGACTGATTTTCTTTTCTCCTTGCACACAAGTACGCTTTAAGATGCCTTGCAGATTTTCACAGGGTTACTAATTTATCCTTTCAGCCATGTCAAGCTCACCTGAAGATACCTTAAAGGCAAATACTAATTGAGCAGATTATCATTTTAATTCTTATAGCACGGCTCTGCAAATTGGTAACCCAGGGAGAAGACATAAAGCTAAAGACAGATATTAACCCAAGCTCGGCATTGATACATGAGCCTTGGAGCGTTGAGGTAGCAATGTTACTGTACCTGCTGTGCCAAGGTGCCATCCGGAGATATTACCAGGAAATGACCCTGCTTCCAGGAACTATATTCTAGTTTCCATTAATGCACATAATTCGCTTGTAATTATGCAAAATTTATTTACAATAAATAATATTTGTTGTTGCTTTGTTAGTTTAGTTGATAGATACACATTACACATACACATTAGAGCACAGTGGAATTATTTTCTTTGCATATCCAAACTGAGGAGTTTGGGGTCAAAGCACAGAAGCAGCAATGAAACAGCGCCCCTGCTCCAGGGGCGCTGTTTCATTGCTGCTTCTGCGCTTTGACCCCAAACTCCTGTGTGCTGGGGCTTGAACTCCGATCAACAACCCAGAGCCTTAACCACTTGAGCCACCACTGCCCACAACACATTGGGCAGCACATTGAAGCTTTGGTTTGTCCAGTGAGCTGGTCAAAGATTTGTCCATCCCTGGGATTTTTCTGTTTTCTCTACAAGACATTTCTTAATTCAGCCATTTCCATTTCCAGCATTTAGTAGACACTCTTAACCAGAGAGATTTACAGTACGTTATCTATTTTTTTTACAACTGAGCAATTGAAGATTAAGGGCCTTGCTCAACAGTGGCAGCTTGGTGGACCTGGGTTCGAACTCACAACCTTCCGGTTGGTACCTTAACCACTAGGCTACCACATGCCCCCATGCACCCCCACTTCATGACATGCCTTCAGAAATGTCTGACAGAATTGGATCCATATTCTACATGCACTGTTTTATTGCAATTGAGAATGCAATCCTCTAGCATGCATTTATTTTTGGGTGTGAAATAATACCTATATACATACAAACAATTTAAAAATGGCATTTACTATTCACAAAAAAAAACAAAACAAAACAAAAAAACCCACCTGAATATGTTTAAGGATTTGTCCAGCAACTTCTGATTCAGATTAGCTGTTGACTAGACACTTGACACACACCAGACAAACAAACCAAGAAAGGTGCGATTGCAACAACCTGTCCACATGTACTCCACAGCTGGGTGACAAATGCCACAATCTGATGACAAGAGGCTAAAGGCTTATCAGAAGTCTGATCTGCCCCCGTGTGTTTCCTGGAAAGGTCACCGTGTCTGTTCGGTGCTGTCGTTTTTGACGACATGGACACTGAGGTCCCTGCATGTGTTTTACTTTTGTTCTGTTATTCAGCATCTGCTGTTTAACATGTGCCTACTGAACAGGATGCCAGCACTGGGCACGCAGCCAAGCGGAGTAGTCATGGACTAAAAGTCTGGGAGTGTTACCTAAGAGAGCTGTTTAAATCCATTACCCAGAGCACTCAAATCCATAACTCATTAATTCTGCAGCAGTTTGCTGTCTCTGCTCACCTGGACAAAGATCAGGCATAAAACATTCATAGCACCGAGGGGCCAGGAAGAAGGGAGTGTTCGGGGCAGTTTAACACCCAGTTGCAATTGGATTAGGGGGAGAATGGAAGCCAGTCTCTCTGTCAGACACTAGAATCAGCTTTTAGTGTGATATGTAGTGATACAATAACGAGTCCTGGTGATATTTTAGTTACTGGAGTGGGATCTAAAGGCAGAATTATATTGTTGGGCAAACCCAAGAGAAATACCCTTAGTTTAACATTGTACTGTATAATGTTATTCAGTATGATTACTGTTAGCTGGTTTGTGATTGTTGTGGCCAAATGTTCTTTTTAACATGCACCAGTAAAGACACAGATGTAATTATTTTCTATGATAGCTGTACTTGTGTTCAGTGCATGTGAATCGAACCTGACTTTGCCTGAATACAAATCGTGAAGATGCTACACGAAGCATCTCGGCTCAAATCTGAGAAACACTTCCTGTAATCATGAAAAATTACAAGCTTCCAGAGTATTATAGAGTTTGCTTGATTTGCTTGCGTTAATTTTTGTGATGGTAAAATCACAAAATCATTCGAGGGACTGAATTTGATTTGATTTGAATAACATATTAGACCATGTATATCAATATAAACGAGAATTCAGCAATGTTTGGAATAATTATACAGTATGTTTAAAAATGTTAGATGAGTACAAGAGTAACCCATCTAAGGTTAACCCATCTGGTTAAGGCTTCTTTAGAGGTGCTTCAGTGAGCTGGTATCCATGCATCCATTGCTTTTTTGGAGAATCTAAGCTGTCCATCAAACAAGAGGCAGGTTATTAAATATCTAATAGTTTTTTGTTTTTGAATATATGCCTAAATATAATGTCTGCACTTCAACTTTGTCGTGTTTTAGGTTGTAATAGACCCATCTAAGGACGTTACACAGAATCACACTCTCTAATAAGAAGAGTTTATTTAAGAAAAGATTCATTCATTAATTTTCTACAGCTTATCCGAACTACCTCGGGTCACGGGGAGCCTGTGCCTATCTCAGGCGTCATTGTGCATCAAGGCAGGATACACCCTGGACGGAGTGCCAACCCATTGCAGGGCACACACACACGCTCTCATTCACTCACGCAATCACACACTACGGACAATTTTTTCCAGAGATGCCAATCAACCTACCATGCATGTCTTTGGACCGGGGAGGAAACCGGAGTACCCGGAGGAAACCCCCGAGGCACGGGGAGAACATGCAAACTCCACACACACAAGGTGGAGGCGGGAATCGAACCCCCAACCCTGGAGGTGTGAGGCGAACGTGCTAACCACTAAGCCACCGTGCCCCCCTAAGATAAGATTTTCTGAAAGAAAAAAAAAATCAATTGTTTGACAATTTTTATTACAGATTTCATGCTACCTGAATCTGCTCTGATATGCAACTGTATTTAGCTAACAGCTATCATGTGGGTATTATTATTATTATTATTTCCACTGAAAGGAAAGGTCCAGTACTGCACCCTCTGTCAGCTCTATAGTTTTCACTATTTATATATGTGCTGATGTTGATGTCAGTACAAGTTTGTCTCATGCAGTCATGTTTTATGCTAAAATAAATTTGAAACATATCACCCTCAGGTCCACTCACCCATTCAGCTCCACGCATGATTGTAACGTTCTTGTACGTCACTCTGAATAAAACCATCTGCCAAATGAATAAATGTAAACGATGTCGGAAAAGGAGTTCTGAGTCACGCACCCCCAGAGGAAATGACTGGCCACTTGTCGCTCGCTAATGTGAACATGGTTTAAGCTGTTTTAGTGTGATTCTGAACAGTGGCTTAGCGTGTCACTGGTGTGTGATCAGTGAACCTTGAGCGGAACGGCGGCAGAGCCGATGAGCAGTAGCGAGTCGCTGTCCCACACGTCTATGTGCAGGGTGTGCAGTGCCAGGTAACGGAGGAACCATATACGCTCGCCAGGCTTGAGGAAGGCAGGATCGACACAATACTTCAACTGCAGTCCAGGAAGACCTGAAACACACCCATACAAACAGACAAAACAGATACAAGGACATAATGAGCAAAAAAAGTTTATACACCTTCAGATATTCAACTGCATCTATAAAAAAATGACATATGATGCTTTGAAAGCTCTCGAGGGACACAGAAGATCCCAGAATGTACTCTTTGAAGAATGAATGCGACAATTGTGTACGCATTAAACCCTGCAAGGGCGCTTCTTTATGAATGCATAATGGTATAACACACAGTGTTTATAATTAGTGATGTCATGGTAACTGCAATACTTTAACCGCACTGGTTCTAAGAATTTATTCAACACTTCTAGCATCGTTTTGTTTTCCCCTCCCACCATACTGAATCTACAAACCGTAGCAAAAACAAACCACTGCAGTAACTGATGAATAACACTGACATCAGTGAGGAGTATGAAGGTCTGTCAAGACATTGCTGTTTAATATTCATTATGAGCTTTAACTCTCCTTACAGACAAGGCAGCAGCACCAGAGGAACTCACCAAAGCTGGCGTGTGGGAACCTCATTGCCATGAAGCATGCTTATGTAATAGTCTAAACCCTTATGCTAATCAGAAGGAAGTCTTTAACATGCTGAACTCAAGGCCTGCAGCCTCTGGAGTTATTGAAAGCACAAAGAGACCCGAGAATGTTCTCACTGTCCACAGCTGACGCTCGACCATTTCCCCAATGCATAGTTTCATATGCCTGCTCTCTACATAACCTCGAGTCTGTCAGACACACTTAAACATGACTCACACATGCCGTCTGACCCATAGCGCTGAGTTCACTACTGAGTAAGCACACACATGAAAGACTTGTGTACTAAAAGCCAGGATCAATTCCTTTAGGCCTTATATGTAACCTGGTCCAGCCTTAAAAATGGCCTCCTCCACAAACTCGCATCCTTTACCTTCCCCTTTGTCTCGACTAATCTTCAGCTGTGTATTTCAACTGGCTGAGTGGGAGGAAGATCTTTCGTCACTGCCGTCCCTGGCGCTGCCGCCAATAACGCACAATCTATAGCAGTAATATATATTTTTATAGCCTGCATCCCATCCACATGAAGAGGGCAAGTGAGAGCATGGGGAACAAATGACACCCCATGTGAAGCTCAGAAAATTTCAATTGCAGTGCATTTTCTTTTTCTCCATTTTCTTTCTTTCTTTCTTTCTCTCTCTCTCTCTCTCTCTCTCTCTCTCTCTCTCTCTCTCGCTCTCACTTTCTGTCCTCCATGTTCTTTCCCCTTCTCCTGCTGCCTGTCTTGGTTTCTCCATTCCCCCTCACTGTTCGCACCATTAACTCTCTCAGCAGGCTGGCAGAGGGCTGCTGGGATGACAACGCAGAGCTGCACACGGTCTCAGCTAGACACTGAGTCAGAGATGAGGACAGAGTGAAAGGAGGAGAGGCAGTGAAGAAACATGTACACACTGGAATGTAAATGGACATGAAGCTTGTTGTTTAAGGGCTTCAGGTCAACAAATGTTCACGAAAGCATTTCGAAGGGGTGTCAAAAGATACACCGTTTGCCAATGATTTGAATTTTGAAGAACGCCAGTGTGAGGTTATGTCTAAAAATGGTGGTTAAGAAGTGGGAAATAACAGGAACTTTGGTACTTTAGCACAAGTATTTTTTATTTATAGGTCAAGCTAGTTGAGGCTGTTGATGAAGCAGTCATCAGCATTTTTTTTCATGTGACACACGAAGCCAGCCAATCACATCTTTTTGATGTGTAACACACTGCCCCCTTCTGCATACATGAACTCACAGACAGCCTGTGATTGGCTAGGGCTGCTATGATTGACGGGAGAAATTCTACCATGCCTCCTACCCAGAAAGCAATTTTGCTGCCTTGGCTCGCAGCCACAGATGGCAGTGTCATCGTCAGGACACAAACTACTGTAATATTCCCTCGGAAATTCCACAACATCATCTCTTCTCTGCTCAACCCCCCGGCTCCACCTTCTTCATCCTCCCTGACTGCAGAAGACTTTGCTTCTTTCTACCAGGAGAAGATTGAGGAAATCTGCCGGACCTTCACTTCAGCCCCGACTGCACTTACATCTCAGAGTATGGACTCCCCTACACCTTTGTTGTCACATTTCTCAACTGTAACAGCAGAAGAGATTCTAAAACTCATCCAGTCTTGCAATCCTACCACCTGCCCATTGGATCCACTCCCTTCCACTTTGCTGCAGACCATCTCGCAAGACCTTCTGCCCTTCATTACAACTATCACCAATAGATCCATAGCATCTGGTCAGGTACCAACTACCTTCAAGAGAGCAAGGGTTATTCCCATCCTGAAGAAACCTGCTCTGGATCCATCAGACATCAGTAACTACAGACCGGTATCACTTCTCTCGTTTCTTTCAAAAATTCTTGAACGCATTGTCTTTAATCAACTGTCTGTCTATCTCTCACAGAACAACCTCCAAGACCCCAACCAGTCTGGCTTTAAAGCAGCTCATTCCACAGAGACAGCCCTTTTAGATGTCTCTGAGAAACTACATGCTGCTAGATCAGCCAATCTCTCATCCGTCCTTATCCTCCTTGACCTTTCAGCAGCGTTTGATACGGTTAACCATAAGACTCTCTTAGCCACCCTCAGGAGTCTTGGGATATGCGGATCAGCTTGGGAATGGTTCGCTTCCTACCTGGAAGGACGCTCATATCAGGTAACATGGAGGGGAGTGACATCTGCTCCACGCAGACTCTCCACTGGCGTCCCACAAGGCTCAGTACTTGGTCCTCTTCTTTTCTCCCTGTATACTCACTCTCTTGGTGAAGTTATTTCCTCACATGGGTTCTCTTACCACTGCTATGCTGATGATACACAACTTATCTTCTCTTTCCCACCCGCAGATGCCACAGCTTCTGACCGGATCTCTGCATGTCTGGCAGAAATTTCATCATGGATGACTGCTCATCAGTTAAAGCTTAATCCTAGCAAAACTGAGCTGCTCTTCATCCCAGGTGATTCATCCCCAGGTCATGATCTTGCTATATCCTTGCACAACGATCTGATCTCCCCTTCAGCCACAGCTCGCAACCTTGGGGTAACCATGGACAATCAACTGTCCTTTTCCTCTCATGTTGCTAATGTGACTCGCTCATGTCGGTTTCTTCTCTACAACATTAGAAGGATTCGACCATTTCTGTCCACACAGGCTGCTCAGGTACTTGTTCAGTCTCTTGTCATTTCTAGACTGGATTACTGCAATGCACTGCTGGCAGGTCTACCTATGAACGCAATCCGTCCTCTGCAAATGATCCAAAATGCAGCTGCCCGGCTTGTTTTCAACCTGCCAAAGTTCTCTCATACCACCCCGCTGCTGCGATCCCTCCACTGGCTTCCGGTAGCTGCACGCATCAGATTCAAAACACTGATGCTGGCCTACAAAGCCAAAAATGGACCAGCTCCCTCTTACCTCAAAGCCCTCATCACTCCTCGCACTGCACCCCGCACCCTCCGATCTACCAGCACTGCTCGACTGGTTCCACCATCTCTCAGGGTAAGAGGCAAGTATACTACAAGACTCTTCTCTGTACTGGCACCAAGGTGGTGGAACGAACTTCCCCTAGAGGTCCGGACAGCTGAGTCACTGGCTATTTTCAAGCGGCGGTTGAAGACCTACTTATTCAGGAAACACTTCAACTAGCACTTCTTTCATTATCTTTTGCATTTAAATAAAAAAAAAAAAAAAAAAAAAAAAAAAAAAAAAAAAAACACACCTTTGACACTTTCATTGTAACTTTGAACAAATGTTTTAAACTCATGGTATCTTAAGTATGTAACTTAGTGATCCAGCATTAATGTATTCAATGTTAGAGATTTAAGCACTTATGTACGTCGCTCTGGATAAGGGCGTCTGCCAAATGCTGTAAATGTAAATGTAAATGTAAATGTAATATCAGCTTTTCTTGATGTGCACAGATGACAAAGATGATTTACCGAATCAGTAATACATAAAAAAGGGGGCACGGTAGCTTAGTGGTTAGCACGTTTGCCTCACACCTCCAGGGTCGGGGTTCGGTTCCCGCCTCCACCTTGTGTGTGTGGAGTTTGCATGTTCTCCCCGTGCCTCGGGGGTTTCCTCCGGGTACTCCGGTTTCCTCCCCCGGTCCAAAGACATGCATGGTAGGTTGATTGGCATCTCTGGAAAATTGTCTGTAGTGTGTGATTGCGTGAGTAAATGAGAGTGTGTGTGTGCCCTGCGATGGGTTGGCACTTCGTCCAGGGTGTATCCTGCCTTGATGCCCGATGACGCCTGAGATAGGCACAGGCTCCCCGTGACCCGAGGTAGTTCGGATAAGCGGTAGAAGATGAATGAATAATACACAAAAACAAAAGCTGTCATATAACTATTCTGCATATTATGACAAAACACACAGAGATGCTGTTTCACAATTGAGTAATACCTTGTAGACAGACCACCAAAATCTCAGTCTCATTTTTATTTCTTTTTTAACAATAGCTTACTGTCGTTATTATTGAGTCCACAAACAGTTTGTGCTATATTAGAAAGTTGTTCAAAGACTCTAATGACTAGCTACACAGGCAATGGGAACTGAAATACACTGTGTACAAGCCCATTAACCGGACAGACAATTTATCAAATTGTGGGATCTCAGTAAATCAGGGCCTGTTAGAGTATTCGCTGAAATACACACATTTTACTTTAAGGATGCAGGTTTGTAGCTGGCAAGGTAACAACACTCAAGCTATGATGAAATACAAAGAAATGGACTTTCTTAAATAAAAAAGACACACTATAATATATTCTAAGAATTTTTTTATAGGTAGGAAAAACCGATAAATACAGAGACTCTGACTGAATTTTTGAATATACATTCCAAACTTGCGTGCTTGGTCTGAAAATGTGAGGAAATAATAACTAGTGGATAGAGCAGCGTTTATATTTTTGGAGAAAAAAAAAAAAAAGTCTGCCTGAAACACGCCTTCAACAGACCAGCCATGCATACTAATGTGTTTTCTAACTGATGCCAGAAATGTCCTTGTGAAAGCAGCCTAACCACACACACACACACACACACACACACACACACACAGAGAGAGAGAGAGAGAGAGAGAGAGAGAGAGAGAGAGAGAGAAACAGAGATTTTCTGGCATGTATGTGGATGCTGCCTATCACTGCCCATTCATTGCAAAAGGCTGAAGTACTGCATTCATGTGTATCAGGCAAGCAAACACATATCATGGCTCCTAATGACTAAGGAAAAACAAAAAGAGAGTTTTATTGCAGCCTTGTTGAGTTTTGGGTCACAGTTAGCGCTAATAAATGGTGGACACACGAAGAGAGGCTAATGAGTGCTTCTGGCAGGAGAACAAGTCCACCGTGCCAGCTTGGGTGTCTCCATAACATCAAGAGCATCACTGAGTCATTCTGCTTTAGTTCTTTTCACACTATTCAATGGCTCCAATGTGGTCCAGGAGTGATCTTTACAAAAAAAAAAAACTTAGACACATCTTCTATTACTGTTTATCTTCGGGGGAAAAATGATTTTTCCTGAAATATTGCTTGGGTAGGAAACCTTTAAAGTAAAATTGTGTGTGTTTCAGATGGTTGGAAAGACTTGTGTTGATATCAAGCACCAGATGTCTGTTTACTGAAATCTCCTAAATCCCAACAACTATACTCATCACCTTACGCGTCATGTATCATTCCACTTGGACAATAAATATATACACCCACTGTCCACTTTAATAGGAACACCTGTACCTCTGTTCATTATTAGAGCTAATAATCAGCCAATCATGTGGCATTCAATCATGTGGTTTTTTTGTTTCATTAACTTTTATATGTATATATATTTTTTATGAATCTTTTTTAAATCAAAATGCAAAAAATCCTTTAAAGCAAATTCCATTTTAATTCCCAGTTATAACACTATACGCCAAGTGTGAATAGGGTCCCTGGGGACGAATACTTACTATACATATAAATAAAGCCGCTCCGCTACCACCATATGCATTGATTTTGTTGCTTCAGTTACCTGCCAGCTTCCAGATGCTTAAAACCCCCATCCAATTTCGCAAACCCTGATACGTTTGGGAAGCATGCCATCTTTTGTCAGGCATAAATTCAATTTATTCAGTTTATGATGTTTTCTAACTTTTTTTATTGTACCTCTAGCAGAAGCATTAAAGATTGTATACAGAACAACAGAGTGTTTCCTTATTAGAAAGAGTTCGATGTTGATGAAGCTAACAGTCCTTAATTATCCAGTGCACAATGTACATACATATAGATTATGTCCTGGAATAAATATTAATGTTGCTATAATATCAGAAGAGATTGAATGGGTAAATAATCACCCATAACTAAGTACTGAGCAGAACACAAGGGTTAAACAATGGCAAGTGGATGTGGCGTGATGATGAATCTTACCTGATCCAATGCTGCCATCCTTGTTAGTAACAGACAGAATGCAGGGGTAATCAGGTCTCGAACTGGCATCAAAAGCCACAAGCCTGAGGCGTTGTGTGGTGACGGGAGGAAAGCGGTACAGCTGAAAGGTAAAATGTACTGTGCTCAGCGATTCCATAGTCACACCAGCCTGATGGACCCTGGAAAACAAGGAACCCTGTGAGCAAACATTCCACTTAGGGTTAAATGCAGGAACAACTGAAGACGTACAATACGATTGCTTATAAAAGATCTTTTCGTTCCATGGCTACATTACAGGGTCAAATGCTTGTGGAAACCTGACCCTCAGCCATATACTGTATGAGAGACTTCTTAAAGCAGAAGCAGAAAATTGTCTTTGCTGCTATAGCATTACAATCTCCCTTGCCTGGAACCCAAACCTGTTCTGGCATGACAATGCCCTTGTGCACAAAGCAACTCTATGAAGACCTCCTCACCCTGAATGAACACACACACACACACACCTTTGGAATGAACTGAAATGGGAAATGTGCTAAAGGCTTTCTCACCTGATATCAGTGCCTGACCTCACTAATGCTCACAAATCCCCAGTCATGCACTGCAATCTAGTGGAAAGCTTTCCAGGAAGAGTGGAAGATATGATGACAGTGTAGGGGGAATATACTGTATCTACAATATGAGTTTGATAGTCAAGTGTCAACAAACCCTTGGCTATATAGTGTATTTTTATACACTAGAAAATGAACAATACTTGGTATTATAAAATGAATGTTTTCAAGCAGAACACCTCAGTGCTGTGACTATAGCACACTGTTCCCAGTCCAAATCACCTGCAGTATTACACACAGTAGCCAAAGCTGCAGAAATATTTTTACTAAGCTGATTAATAAAGTGCAGTAAAAAGCCACCATGTAACTCCACATATAGCACGATACATCACAGACATAGAGGGAAAAAAAAAGATTATACCCAGAATCTTCTGAATCTTCTAACCAGAATATTTCAAAAGATTATTCCCCAGAATTTTACTTTTAATATGAAGACTATATGTTTACCGATGCTTCAACTTGGGGATTTATTTTGTTAAGGTCATAAACACAAATTTTTTTAATAATTTGAAATTATTTATTTTTGTTTAATAAATAAATAAACTGTAGTTTATTACATCCATATAATGCACAGTTTTTTTTTTTGGTTTTTTTTTAGCAACAAGGGGATTTGTAGAGCAAATGTTATATTTACTTTAATTTACTTTACTTTAACCCTTGTATGGTGTTCGTATATTTGTTACTCAGCCAGTGTTCGTGGGTCTGGTGGACCCGCTGCATTTTTAGGTTTTTAATTCAACACAATCAAAAAATTTTATGTTAAAATACTCTACAGATGTTTACTTCATCCCAATTACAAGCAATATAAACAGAATATATGGTTAATATTTGCCCTTTACCTTTATTACATCACATTTTTTAATTAAAGTGCTACTTGTTTTTTGTTGTTTTTTTTTAATAAAATGTAATAAAAAAAGAAAATCAAATTTAATCAAGTTATGATTAAAAATCAACAAATTTACAAGGAAGCAAAGTTTTCCAAAACTATTGATGTTTTTATGAATATGGGTCCCACAGACCCGAACAACATACAAGGGTTAAGGAAACTTTATTACTGTTATTTTAATACAAATTCTGTAAGGAGACATTTAATACAGAATTTAATACAAATTCTGTAATGTAACAATATTTAAACAGAATTTTCTTTTCTTTTTTTTACACTGTATTATTTTACTGTAAATGTTCCATAATACTAAAATGTAAGAATAAATGGTAAAAAGTTGAAAAACATGTCACTGAATACTAAAATAAAAATGGCACTTTGACTGCAGCTGAAATGGAAAAAAAATAAAATAAAATAAAATAAAAAAAAAAGACACTGTGCTGGTATAGAAAAATAATCTATTTCGCTCGGCACCACATGATTCATTTTTATTTTTTTTAATAACATTATGTTTGTTAATGTTTTTTAATTATATACATTTTGAAAACCAAAACAAACAAAAACAAAAAGAAGAAACTGTAACAGTAAAGGAAAAGCACAGAAGCTGAAAGTATTAACGGCCAACAGCTTCAACAGAAGCTGATGATTTACGTCACTGTAAGTGCAAAGGCTTTCATCACAAATAAAAATTCCTTCCTTCATGGAGGTCACTAAAATTCCCACATTCCAGTGTGACATTATATTTATGATCTCATAATTCTGTCGGAATGAGTGAGTAAATTATAACGCAAGTTTAAACCCATGTGGTGCCTCAGCAATTCCTGGACACAAGATAGATTGTTTTCTTGCAAATGTACTACTCCTTGGCCTTTAGCTGTCCTGGGAAAGAAAAATCAATATAAATACAGTTAGGTGTGATTTGTTGAAGTGTGCTTTTCCCTCTGGATCTGTTACCCAAAACATGACTCAACATAATGAAAATTAATTATGTCCATTATGATCCAGCAGTACTTTATATAAGCAGTGTTCACTCAGCCTTGCCTTCTTTTCATCACCATATGGCCTTGTACTGAGTACTGAGCACTGAGCACTGAGCATCTCGCACCTGGATTATACCTAGACCAAATAAATATAAAAATAAAAGAAGTGAGGAAAATTAATCAATGACTGTGGTGACATTTCTGAGCTGAGAGGGCTAAAGAGCATCTCTCTATTAGACAGGATAAATTAGAACAAAGAGACAGATTAAGGAGGGATGATTGCTTTCTTTGCCTTCTGTGGGAAGATTAGCAATCTATCACTTACCATTAGATAAAGCCAAAATTGAACACCGTCTCTCTCTCTCTCTCTCTCTCTCTCTCTCTCTCTCTCACCAAACACACACACGCACAAACACACACCGCCTCAGAACACACATATTTACATATAATTCACACAGAATGCAAGTTGACCTCTGAGCCAATCATCCAAATTGGATTCATTCATTACAGCAATCTCCTTTACATCATGCGTCTCTTATTCTTAAATTAGATCACAGCTGAATTTTCTAATCTGGTGTTTATTCATTTTCCATCTGAGCAGCTCTGATAGTGCTTCTAGGTTTCAATTTGATTGTTTACATACGCAAACAAACACAACATACAATAAAATACCCCATCTCACACACACACACACACACACACACACACACACACACACACACACCACCACCACAGACCACCACCACCTCCATGATCATTATTTGTAAATATAGTAAAATTAGTCAAATCTAAAATGAATGAATATTTTCCCACCACTGTCCATGAAATAAAACAGAATAAAAACATTTTTATAAAATTATATAATAAAAAAAGAGAAAAAATACATCAACATCATCAATGATATTAAAAAACTAATCTATTTATATTGATATAAAGCTATTTATATTACAGATCGGTGACCAAAACTGTATAAATATATGAAGTGCAGGTGAGTGCAGTGCCATTTTTAATGTGATATCCAGTAAGCTGTGTAAAAATCCAGCTGAGATAGTGAGTGTTGTGCACGAGGTGTTGTTCTATTAATATGTTCATTATAATACATGAGCTCACAGCATGACTAGTTGAAACGGATTGGTCAGAAGCAGCGTATTATTTTCTATAAGCCCACAGCTCAGACAGTAGCTCTGGCAGGAAGATGAAAGCGTAAAATTATTGCGCAATATTAATAGTTATTGTTTCTAATATAACAAATATAACTTGTATGTCACCTGCTCCGCAAAATACCGAGAATACTCAGCAAACAAACAATCAAAGACATCCATCATGATTGATCATGTATTTTCTTATATGCTGACGCTGCATCATGTTAAAATATTTTTCAATGAAATTATGTTTTGTTGAGAAATAATATTTTAATATTTTTATGTAAGCAGTATTTAACTTTTTTTCTTTAACTCTGACTGACCACATATTCCTGTTTTTATAAGTATTCTGAATTAGGTCTGTAGGGAGGGATATAAGGTGTGTGTGTGTGTGTGTGTGTGTGTGTGTGTGTGTGTGTGTGTGTATGTATGAGTGAGTGAGTGTAAAAAATAAAGTATATTAAAATAAACAAATACTACTACTACTATGAAAAAATAAAAAAATAAATATAATAATAATAATAATAATAATAATAATAATAATAATAATAATAATAATAATAAACAACTTTAAATATAATAATGTCATTAGAGTGCATGTGTGAAAGCCAAAGTGTTACTTTTCCCTTACAGGATGTGTGTTACAGTAGGAAAAACATTTGATTTATGTTTTATACCTTAGATAATGTCCTTTCTATCAAGCTAGGACATATATTTAAAAAAAAAAAAGGTCCCATAGCATCATGCATTGCTATATATAGTCTACTACGGATGGCTTACCAAGAACAAAAAAAAAAAGAGAGAAGTAAAGAAAAATTGTGAAACTCTACCCCAGGCTTCTGTTTTCACAAAGTAGAGCAATAAAAGCAAATAATGCCCCTCTCTTTTCTCTGAATCTGCTGTGATAAATGGCTGAAGACACCATAACATAAGTGAAAGAAGGGCATGAGCTCATACATCACTTTCTCATTTCCTATGATATCAGGGAAGTACTGTGCATTGGTGATGTGTCTGCAGTTAAATTAAAAAAAAAAAAAAAAAAAAATATATATATATATATATATATATATATATATATATATATAATAAAAGGCAGTGCTATGGGTTACAGACACTATGTTAACCAACACTCTCTGGCTGTGCCCCTTGTACTGTACAAGGTGACAGGATGACGTGTTTGTTAGTAAGACAAAGACAATGACTGGCCAAAAACAGCCTGACACGAGAGCCGAGCACTGAGAGCTGAGAGCTGGAGACTTACAAAAAAATGGGTGAGGGAAATGGAAAAAGCTTGTCACACTCTCTAAAATTTAAAGTTGTGAATATTTTAGTTCTCTACCATACCCACCTGAGACTAGGCCTACTTTGTAGCACTAAGGATTGCTCCAGATTGTCCGAGTTCTAGTCTCAGTAACAGAAAAACAATGTAATAAAGAGATAATAACAATGTAATACATGTGTCTCAATGCATACAAAGATTATCTGGAGCAGCAGATTTACACCGGACTGTAATCAGACTAGAGGACATGTATGATGATAATCCCATGAAAGCAAAATCGCATACATGTACACGCACACACACACATACACACATGCTTACACACACACAGACACATGCTTACACATACACAGACACATGCTTACACACACAAGCTTATACACACACACATATACACACACAATTACACACACACATACACATGCTTACACACAGAGACACATGCTTACACACACACAAGCTTATACACACACACACACATCAAAGCACACACAAGCTTGCTCACACACACAAATACAATTGTTCATACAAGACAAAGCACACACAAGCTCACACAAACATGCATGCACACACAAATACATATGCACACACAAGTCAAAGGACACACATATACACAAATACATATGCACACACAAGTCAAAGCACACACAAGCACATACGCACTCACACAATCAGACATGCACGAAAACACAGAAACACACACAAGCACATACATACATGAACACACACAAATACATACGCACACACAAGCGAGCACACATACACACAGGAACACACAGAAATACATATGCACACACAATCAAAGCACACACAAGCATGCACACACAGACAGAGCTACATTATTGATTTAGACATTTTTAAGCTTATGTTTCAGACTCATGATCTTCTGGGGTCAAACTGCATTTCCCCTGAATAACAAACACCACAACAGAAAAGCTGTAAGCCCTCATTTCAAACCTAAAAACACAAAACTTAAGTTTCTGTTCACGTCTGATGAACCCAGGTCTGTTACAGAGTCTGTAACATTCCTACTCATGAGAGGCAACAGAAATATCATCAAAATGACTGAAAGATATCCCTGATTGGATGTTGGTCTATTTGAAATATTTGTGCATGAAATCAAACCAATTGCTGATACCACTACAGCATCTAGAATTTTCTTTTTTACATTAGAATTTAAAAATTAGCTGCCATTTGCAATAATAGCACATCCTAAGTATATAAAGCCTATACGATTTTTTTTCCTGCTTGGCATTTTGCTTGATGCTTCAGCAGGCAGGTGAGAGATGAATCTGTATCTGGATGTCAAAGGAACAACTTTAATCAAAGTGTCACCTGCTTCACAGGGAGAGATAGAGACTGTTTCTGTCTTCTTTCCCAAGTAAAATGGCAAATCATTCCAATGATGATTTATGACCAATGACCAAGAATCATTATTGCTTCCTGTCTCAGAACTTTTTACTTTTATTCTGACCAATTTTGCAAAACATCCACATTCTCAGCATACTTCTACAACATAATAATACAAACTCTACTTCACAAAGCCTTGTAGATTTCAGGTTGTGTTAATTTACCCATATACAGTGTACATACCTGCTAAAAGCCAGGAACTGAAGGAGGATTGTGTTGGCCTGCAATGGATCTGCCTCTTCTCTATGGGGGTCAATGTTCACCGGCTCCTCAGGGTCCATAAGCTCAGCCACTTGGTTGAGTTCGTCACGGATTTCAGGGAAGCGGGAAGAGAAGAGATGAGCGAGGAAACCTCGAGAACTCGTCCTGCTAGAGCTGTGGGGAGTAGACAGACAGACAGACAGACAGACAGACAGACAGATACTTTATTGATCTAGAAGAAAATTCAAGCATCCAGTTGCAAGATAAATCTACTGTATGTTACGCAGTAGAATTGTCTATAAGGCACAGCGTAGAGATCACACAATAAAAACACAAAGATGGAGTTTTGTTTTCGTTGGATTTCATATGCATCGAGGTAGATACATGGTGAATCATCCACATGCATTGCATCTCCACCAAAACAATCGGAGAAGTAAGGCCACTTAATTTGTATATTGTTATACATTAAAGACATTTTGGGTTTGAGATCAAAAGAAGAAGATCTTCAGAGACCTTGCTGCTCCAATACTTTCTGAAGGGATGGAACATTTAATGTAAAGTAACTGTGCTAATGTTCTAGCAAATTCATTTCCCCTGTATATCACAGCATCCAACTATCTTTCCATCCATCCATCCATCCATTTATATATCTATCCATGCATCCATCTATCCATCTATCTATCTATTCAGAATTCAAATTAAGTCTAAAACGCAAAACGTCAAACTACTAAAACATTTTAATGCATATCCAACATTCCCGCACTGCAAATCCGAACAAGACCAAGATAACAGCTCCTCAACAACTCCAGCACAGCACTTAAGTGAGCATGAAGAAGCCCAAGAGAGGCTCATGAGAGTAATGAAAACAGCCCGAGGGCCAGAACATCTTTCTGCTTCTAATCCATCTCCATTCAAATAATGATCAGACTCCTCCTGTCTGTCGGAACTTTGATTTCCAGGCGTTAGATGAATGTGTCAGACATGCATGGAAAACTACTATGCAGGAAAGCAAAGTTGTTCTGTAGAGGAAAATAAAACAGATCAGATATAGGCTTGGGTTCTGAATTACTCACATCTGTCTCACTGTAAACAATTTCAAAGAAAAACTGGATCCCAGTCGGCGCTCAAAATGGACTCGACGTGAATAGTCATCATTTTAAAATAATAATGTTTTGTCACACAAAGTGATTGATGGCCAGTGCAGCCACACCACCCACGAGACTGCAACGCTGCTAACTGCTACGTCTGTCTGTCTCTGTGTCTGTCTGTCTCTGTGTCTGTCTGTCTGTCTGTCTGTCTGTCTGTCTGTCTGTCTGTCTGTCTGTCTGTCTGTCTGTCTGTCTGTCTGGAATTCAAATCGATCAATAATCATTCTTAATTCTCCCTTTGACAAGTGAAACCCACCACACTGAGAGTCTAAAACGCACACCGTCAAATTACTAAAACATTTGAATGCATATTCAACATTCCGATAAACAACAACAATCCTCCTGGGGTAGAAATAAAGTAAAATATGGTGTGAATATAGTAAAATATAAACATGCACACTTCACATTGACGCATTCTTCACATTAGTCAGTATGCAGCATTGCACTTTGAATAAGAGCTTAAATGTTTATGCGTGTATGGGTTTGGTATGTCAGTACAGAAGAATTCAGTATCTAGTATACAGGTTCTCAGAGCATTTTCTGAAGCTCTTTCACAATTGCATTTAGAAAAGACTCAGTTTCCTGCTCAGTTAAAATCAACTCCTCCACACAAGCAAATGAAAAAAAAAAGCCTTTTATATCTTCTTTTTTTTTTTTTTTTTTTTTTTTAAAAAAAAAGGATGATCCAGAGATTTGGAGAAGGAGTAAAACATGCCTTTGGCCTCAGTGATGGTGTGCAATAAGTGCGATATGAGATTTATGACAGTGAATCTTTTCTAGAAGTGAGCTTCGTTTGCCAGTGCGGTCGCTGAATACAGATGAATGTGGCGTGCTTACACACAGCAGCAGTGTGAATAGCATGCACAGCCTCCAGCAGTAATCCAAGTACCGCTACAGCGTAAAACACCCCCACACACACTCACACTCACACTCATACACAAGGCACACAAAGACACACTATGACTTTCAGCTCAATAGCAGTGCATTAGTGTAAGAGCATGAGTGAGTTCGTGTCAACAGTATAATAAGTATGCAATGATCAATAGCATCATTTCCTGGACTCGCTGTATATAATTATTGGGTTGAAGCCATTATGCCAACTCTTCCATCAGTGGTTTTTAATTTGCTGTATACAAAGCAGGAAATAATACAACATGTAGATCACTACAATTTTCTGCAAAGTTAAGCAGACTGCTTATTAGCCGCATATTTCCACGCCTTGTTTTGAACACAGTTCTAAAGGCACTATTGTAGTTCTAGTAATATGTGACCTTTAATAAAACACAGGAAAAGCTAAATAAAAGAGCACAATGTTAGATTTGCATGCCTGCTCTGAGACGACGTGATGTATAGATTTTATATATAAGCCGGTGATGGACGACAAAGAATACAGTAAAAAAAAATAGAAATAAAAACAATATCTATATAATAATAAAATTAAAAAACTAATAATAATAACAAAAAAATACATTTATATAATTCAGTACTCTTCTCTATAGGATGTAGTTTACTTCCCTAATTCCTGGACAACGAGAACGATATATATAAGAGTCGTTGTTGTGTTATGAAGTATTTTATTCTATACAGAGACAAAAACGTGAACAGAAATTTGTAATATAATGCAGACAATGCAGCGAATATATAAAGAATGTGTTTCAATTCACACAACAGTTTTCTAGGCAAGGAAAACAGTGTGTGTGTGTGTGTGTTTGTTCTTTTGCTATAGCCCTGTCTCCAGCCTGTCCTGTCATTGCTTTTACCTGACTGTGTTCACCTGTTCCATGTCTATATCTAGCGGTATCTTGACTGAGCCTCGATTTCCATGTTTTCTACTTCTGTACTGTCCATGGTTATGACCCTTGCCTATATATATATATATATATATATATATATATATGTATGTATGAATGTATGTATGTATACAGTGAGGAAAATAAGTATTTGAACACCCTGCTATTTCAAGTTCTCCCACTTAGAAATCATGGAGGGGTCTGAAATTGTCATCGTAGGTGCATGTCCACTGTGAGAGACATAATCTAAAAAAAAAAATCCAGAAATCACAATGTATGATTTTTTAACTATTTATTTGTATGATACAGCTGCAAATAAGTATTTGAACACCTGAGAAAATCAATGTTAATATTTGGTACAGTAGCCTTTGTTTGCAATTACAGAGGTCAAACGTTTCCTGTAGTTTTTCACCAGGTTTGCACACACTGCAGGAGGGATTTTGGCCCACTCCTCCACACAGATCTTCTCTAGATCAGTCAGATTTCTGGCCTGTCGCTGAGAAACACGGAGTTTGAGCTCCCTCCAAAGATTCTCTATTGGGTTTAGGTCTGGAGACTGGCTAGGCCACGGCAGAACCTTGATATGCTTCTTACAGAGCCACTCCTTGGTTATCCTGGCTGTGTGCTTCGGGTCATTGTCATGTTGGAAGACCTAGCCTCGACACACCTTCAATACTCTAACTGAGGGAAGGAGGTTGTTCCCCAAAATCTCGCAATACATGGCCCCGGTCATCCTCCCCTTAATACAGTGCAGTCGCCCTGTCCCATGTGCAGAAAAACACCCCCAAAGCATGATGCTACCACCCCCATGCTTCACAGTAGGGATGGTGTTCTTGGGATGGTACTCATCATTCTTCTTCCTCTAAACACGTTTAGTGGAATTATGACCAAAAAGTTCTATTTTGGTCTCATCTGACCACATGACTTTCTCCCATGACTCCTCTGGATCATCCAAATGGTCATTGGCAAACTTAAGACTGGCCTGGACATGTGCTGGTTTAAGCAGGGGAACCTTCTGTGCCATGCATGATTTCAAACCATGACGTCTTAGTGTATTACCAACAGTAACCTTGGAAACGGTGGTCCCAGCTCTTTTCAGGTCATTGACCAGCTCCTCCTGTGTAGTTCTGGGCTGATTTCTCACCTTTCTTAGGATCATTGAGACCCCACGAGGTGAGATCTTGCATGGAGCCCCAGTCCGAGGGAGATTGACAGTCATGTTTAGCTTCTTCCATTTTCTAATGATTTCTCCAACAGTGGAGCTTTTTTCACCAAGCTGCTTGGCAATTTCCCCGGTAGCCCTTTCCAGCCTTGTGGAGGTGTACAATTTTGTCTCTAGTGTCTTTGGACAGCTCTTTGGTCTTGGCCATGTTAGTAGTTGGATTCTTACTGATTGTATGGGGTGGACAGGTGTCTTTATGCAGCTAACGACCTCAAACATGTGCATCTAATTTAGGATAATAAATGGAGTGGAGGTGGACATTTTAAAGGCAGACTAACAGGTCTTTGAGGGTCAGAATTCTAGCTGATAGACAGGTGTTCAAATACTTATTTGCAGCTGTATCATACAAATAAATAGTTAAAAAAACATATATTGTGATTTCTGGATATTTTTTTTTAGATTACGTCTCTCACAGTGGAC
The DNA here is from genome assembly GCF_030014155.1 of Tachysurus vachellii. Lineage (NCBI taxonomy): Eukaryota > Metazoa > Chordata > Actinopteri > Siluriformes > Bagridae > Tachysurus > Tachysurus vachellii. The sequence continues at coordinate 8,030,133 of NC_083470.1, forward strand.
ATGCACCAACGATGACAATTTCAGACCCCTCCATGATTTCTAAGTGGCAAAATAGCAGGGTGTTCAAATACTTATTTTCTTCACTATATATACAGTTGTGTTCAAAATGATTCAACCCCCACTGAAATTGATTGTTTTGGTCGGTTTGACATTGATTATGATCATTCAGTCATCCTGCTTACAATTAAATCAAAGAGGCACATGTAGGTCAGACAAATATAACATAACATTTATAATGAAATAACCACAAATGTCTTTTCTGAGCTCACATCATTATCAGTTTTATTCAACCCCCAAGTGACATTCAATCTTAGTACTTAGTACAACATCCTTTTACAGTTATAACAGCTTTTAAACGTGAAGCATAGCTTGACACAAGTTTTTTGCAGCGATCTACGGGTATTTTCGCCCATTCATCATGGGCAAAAGCCTCCAGTTCAGTCACATTCTTAGGCTTGCGCACTGCAACTGCTTTCTTTAAGTCCCACCAGAGGTTCTCAATCGGATTTAAGTCTGGTGACTGCGATGGCCACTTCAAAATGTTCCAGCCTTTAATCTGCAACCATGCTCTAGTGGACTTGGAGGTATGCTTGGGATCATTGTCCTGTTGAAAGGTCCAACGTCTTCCAAGCCTCAGGTTTGTGACGGACTGCATCACATTGTCATCCAATATCTTCTGGTACTGAAGAGAATTCATGGTACCTTGCACACGCTGAAGCTTCCCAGTACCTGCAGAAGCAAAACAGCCCCAAAGCATGATTGACCCCCCGCCATGCTTCACAGTAGGCAAGGTGTTCTTTTCTTGTTCTTCCTCCTCCAAACATAGCGTTGATCCATGGGCCCAAACAGTTCTAATTTTGTTTCATCAGTCCACAGAACACTATCCCAAAACTTCTGTGGTTTGTCCACATGACTTTTGGCATACTGCAGTCGACTCTTCTTATTCTTTGGGGACAGCAAGGGGGTGCGCCTGGGAGTTCTGGCATGGAGGCCTTCATTACGCAGGGTGCGCCGTATTGTCTGAGCAGAAACTTCAGTACCCACATCTGACAAATCTTTTCTCAGTTCCTCAGCAGTCACACGGGGACTTTTCTCCACTCTACGCTTCAGGTAGCGCACAGCAGTCGAAGTCAGCATCTTCTTTCTGCCACGACCAGGTAGCGTTTCAACAGTGCCCTTTGCCTTGAATTTGCGAATGATGCTTCCTATGGTGTCTCTTGGTATGTTTAACATCTTTGCAATCTTCTTATAGCCATTGCCCTTTCTGTGAAGAGTAATCACCTGTTCTCTTGTCTTCCTGGACCATTCTCTTGACCTCACCATGTTTGTAACCACACCAGTAAATGTCTAGAAGGAGCTGAGTATCACAGTCATTTTAAAGCTGCCTAATTGGTGCTTATTAGGCTTTATTGCTGCTCCCTGATATCCACAGGTGTTTTCAATACCTGATTGAAAACACTTCATTGAACCTCTGTTCTTCAGAGTGGTAGTCTTTAAGGGGTTGAATAATTATGTCAATGAAGAATTCACAAAAGAAACATTTACTACTGTATTACAAAACTAATTGATGTCATTTAGGTTGCATATGGTTCTTTAAGAAGTCCTTGTAGGATTTCATTCTGAATACAATTACAAATGTACACTAAATTCCCTAAAACCATTTACAGCATTGGGGGTTGAATAATTTTGAACACAACTGTATATATACAGTATATATATATATATTGTGACGACGGAGCATGCACCGCCGTCCCACACAGCCAAGATACCGCTCCTCGCCCCCAAAAAGCGCTAAAAAGGCGGCGATTAAGCACCGTGGACAGCACCGCTGAGAAAGCGCTAAAAAGGATTCAGCATGCAAGGCGGGGCGGCTGAATTCCCGCCGAAAAGCTGAGAGCCAATCAGGAGCGCCGCTGTAGCACTCACCCTCTGGCTGGGCAACACACGGGAGAGCCAGGCTCAGCGGCTACAGGGAGGTAAGGGGGGCGTGCCTAATGGAACGAATAGACGTTATCCCTTTGGCATTCTTTTCAAGGACCTCCCGCGGATCCAGAGCTTCAGATCGCCGATCCAGCCCATGGTATACTCCTGGAGAAGGACTGTTTCCCCTGGTCACAGCGCCCCCCCCTTCTGCTGTCTGGAATTGGAGCCGGGATCTCTTCCCAAGCACCGCAAAGGAAGGAACTGATTATTATATTCTTTCTCATTTACCTTTTGCTGCATTAAGATTGCACCAACCTGGGAGGAATAATAAAATCACGACCTTGCTTGCCTTAATCCCGTCTCTATGCTTGTTCCTTTGTGTCCCAATCCCTCTAAGTGCGCTACAATATATATACAGTATATATATATATATATATATATATATATATATATATATATATATATATATATATATATATATATATATATATATGTATTTTTTTTTTTTTTTTTTAGTTAGCTTTGTCTGCATCTGCATGTGTTTTAACCCCAGCTATGGACTCAGGTTATGATTACAAAAATCACGTAATTAACACAGTTGTCTCATGTCTCTCACCACACATTAAAACAAACTACATGTGTATTCTTTAAGTATTCCAGAAATAACAGAAAGCCCTTAACAATAAAATACAATTATCTATTTGGAGTAATTTCTCTGTATAATATGTGCCTTAAGATTATAAAACACATCTGGAAATGATTGTAATTTCCGTACAGCTTTCTGATTCATTCCGGACTCATTTTCAGTGCTGTTCCTCATTCTGAACAAATACAAATTTAGTTTTTTTTTCCTATAAATAATATAAAATATATTAAGCTGCACAGCACTGCCATTGCATTAGAATAATTGTCTGCATGGAAGTACAGCACTAATAATATGTACAAGATACTATGTTATTAAATGAATTGATTCTAAAGTTATGAGGAAAAATCTGAGCGTGTGCATGTATGCGTGTGTGTCCGTGTGTGTGTGAGATACAAACCCAGTTGTGTGTGTTCCCATTGTGATGACAGGAGCATGGACAGGGGTGAAGGTCAGTTCATGTAGATCACACTCTTCCTCTGGGGCATCCCTCATTCCCTCTCTCTCCCTCGCACTGACTTCAAGGTGTGCTATGCCTACAGGATGTACCTGACACACACACACACACACAAATTAATACCACATCCCTTCATGCAGAGCAAGTAATAATGTTAATGCAAAACACTGTTCATGAAAATGGCAGAGCAACACATATTTTGTTTTAGATGTATAATGTTCAAAAACAGTGATTATTAAAAAGGTCTGCATGATACTGTATCCTGAGAGGCTTTCAGAAGTACAAAGGCCAGCTGAAAACTTCCAGAAGTGCAGAAGTAAACAGAAGTGCTCTGACACCTTGAGATTACAGGTCTGAACCCTTCTGCTCGAACGCTCCACAAACAGCAGAAGCATCCTGTATGAGTGTGTGTAAGTGAGCAAGTCATTTATTTATAAAGCACATCCTGAGGTGTGTTTGTGTGTTTTTTTAAAACCTCAAGGAACCTAGGTCTTAGAGTGCGTAGAAGTGTGTGACCCCTGCCGACTAAACTGAGGCCACACACACACACACACACACACACACACACACACACAGACCAACCAAATTACCCAAATAGTTTAAATGCTCCCCAATTAATTGATCATTTCCAACTGCTTTCTCTGAACTGCATAATTCTTAGCATTTACAGCTAAAATTTGTAAATGAATAATAAACTGGAGGTTTATAGAATTAAAAAACCTGCAGCTTCATCACAACATTGACTCACATGTTCATGTGTTCAGCAATTACCAAAGACTGTTTACGCCATATCTGTTTCTGAACCTGGCAGGCTGACAGGCAAACAAACAAACAAAAAGTTTTTTTTTTTTTGTAAAAACCTTTCAGTGTGCAAAAAATAGTTTCTTTATTGTATTGTATAACATTTGTTTCACCAGTGACGGCTGAGCTAAGTTGTGAACAAAGTTACATTTCCACTAAATAAATAACTACTGTTTAGAAGGTTGTTTGAACTGATGCATTGATATAAAAGTCAGTGACTGAAGTGAAGCAATAAAAAAAGAAACAGCAGACAACTGGTGTTTACAAATAATTCATATAATGTGTTCATAACTACTCGCTAGCTGATTTGCGTGTAACGCAGATATTAAAAATAGGGGATGTAGTAGCTGAGTGGTGTTGTACTACTGATTGAAAGGTTGGGAGTTCGACTCCCAGGTCCACCAAGCTGCCACTGCTGGGCCCCTGAGCAAGGCCCATAACCCTCAAATGCTCAGCTGTATAAATGCTCTGGATATGGAAGTCTGCCAAATGCTGTAAATGTAAAGGTAAATACAGCCATGTGAAAAAGAAAGTACACCCTCTGGAATTCTATGGTTTTACATATCAGGACTTGACCTAGACATAGACCTAAAAACCAGCAGATCCTTATCAGGTCTTAAATTTAGGTAAATGAAACAGATACACAACAACAAATGACATATTACACAATGTCATTATTTATTTACAGAAATTAAGCAAAATGAAGAAAAATAAGCACACCCTATGATTAAAAAATCTTGCAGAACCGAGTTTAGCAGCAATAACTTCTTCAAGCTTTCAGATTGTTGGAGAGATTTTGTTCTGATCTTCTCTACAACACTGATTCAGATCATTGAGGTTTGCAGGCATTAATTTTTGTGCATTCGGTGTAATGTCCTCAAATGTAAAACTATAGAATTTAAGAGGGTGTGCTTTCTTTTGATGATTCATAAACACAGGTTACTACTGAATCAGTGATATGATATTACTGAAATCATTTAAGCATCCTAACTGTCTGTTATGACATGCCAGCAGATTCAGCAGAATCATCAAATTAAATCACACCCTATCAGATATGTCATAAATCATCACACCTGAAAGATGTTCAGTCACAAGACCGACCTCGACTTTCCGATACGTTCGAACTGCAGGCAGCTTAACACAAGTCTTTTTCCCCTTTGCTGTCTTTGAGCCAGACAGATCACGATAATTGGTCTCAAAGACACACAGAGCCCTGCAGACAGCTTATGTATTTATGTATTTGTTTATGACAGATTATGTGTTTGTATTGCTACCCGTTCCAAATTAAAGCTCCTTAAATCAATGAGAGAAAAATGATGGATTGGAAAGAGATGTAGAGAGAAATGGATGGGAAGATGAGAGAGAGACAGAAAGAGAGAAGGGGGAGAGGGAGACAGTGGGAAAGAGACAGAAAGAGAGAGAGAGAGAGAGAGAGTGAGAGAGAGAGAGAGAGAGAGGGAGGGAGAAAAAGCGAGAGAGAAAGAGAGAGAGAGAGAGAGAGGGAGAGAGAGAGAGGGAGAGGGAGAGAGAGAGAAAAGGAGAGAGAGAGAGAGAGAGAGAGAGAGAGAGAGAGAGAGAGAGAGAGAGAGAGAGAGAGAGAGAGAGAGAGAGAGCGAAAAAGAGAAGGAGAGAGAGAGAGAGAGAGAGAGAGAGAGAGGGAGAGAAAGAGGGAGAGGAAGAGAGAGAGAGAGAGAGAGAGAGAGAGAGAGAGAGAGAGAGAGAGAGAGAGAGAGAGAGAGAGAGGGAAAGAAGGAGAGGGAGAGAAAGAGGGAGAGGAAGAGGGAGAGTAAGAAAAACAGGCATAGTGTAAAAGATCATGTAAAGATCATTACCTGACGAGAAAATGTGTGTAAAAAAACTAAATAAAAATATTCTCATAACTATTACACTCTGTGTACAACAGCAGCATGATAAGGTAAGCTAGAGTCACTCCAGAGAAACACACAAAAGTCTCTAGCAATCTATACATCAACACTAGTTCACTAGGTTACAGACTTAATATACAATTAACCTAAAACCATCAGCATTTTTTTTCCATACACTTATTAAAATCCATATGTGCAAATCTCTGAAACATTCAGTAAGATTTGTTTTTTGGAGGTTGTAGCTGGGTTGATAAACAGACCAATATAATTCCATAACCATAAAAATCCATCAATATGTCAAAGAAACCTTTTTACACGTCCACGCTTGTTGACATTTTTAAATTATACGTATAACTCTAAACAAAGCAGAGCTGAATTCTCAAGTGTAGTTTGTCAGAATACAGTGATTTGTTTTGTATTAAAACAGCAAGTGACGTCGAGGAATAACAAAGAGCTCGTTTTCGATGTTTTCGGGACGTAAATGGCAGACGATACACGTCGTACAGAATACAAGATACAAAATTAAAGGTATGATGTCGGTGCTGGAAAATTGCTGTGGTCTAAGAGGAATAAAACACTTCACATCACACTGCCTTATAACATTACTACCAACTGTATTTTGGTACAAACGTATAGCAATTTTTTCTTTTTTTTTTAGTTAGTTTGTTAGTAAGGACTGAAGTAAGGAGACCATATGCATCACAGCTCCTTGTATTAAACACCAGCTGTCGATATAGTCATACATCCCGCTAAACATAATTTAATTACTAGCAAATGAAATAGAGCTTTGCAAAGCATGAATTAAACACTGCAGGAATAAATTTAGCACTCTAGGTGTTATCTGAAAACTTGGGACTTTGCTGTGCATGCTTTAACAATTTCTTGAGTCTAAATATGGTGATAATAAATGCAGGCTTACATTTGTTTCATATTTCAGCATCATCTCCAATTTCTTTTAGCAGTTTTTTAAATTGTCGTCAATGCCAACTCACCAACTCGCCAACTCTTGGCTGCTAGTCGAGTCTCGCCATCACAAAACAGTTACGTTTATGTCTGCACTTGGCACCGTTCCCTCACATAGAACCTCAAAGGCCAAAATCCTCTAATCAACTAGTGCGGCTTCTTATACATTCTCTGTATCGTCGAGAGACTTTCTCGGGTCGTTTTATTCCTGAAAATGAAAGTTTGAGGTTTTTTGGTTACAATTTACAAGTTACAATTTCTCCTCGTGGCATCTCAGGGACTTTCGCCTTGTCTTCACCACCTTTGGATTTCTCATTAGGGGTCTCATTAGCCCAAGATTTCTCTAAAGCAGCTGTCTGGCAGTCCTACGATCAGCATTAAACGTGGTAGTAGACAGACTCATCTCCCCATAAAAGGAACGAAAAGAACAAGCCAAAGGAAAATTATAATGAAGACACTCTACTTTGAGACAGATATGCCTATAGATCTGAGTCTGTCTGTGTGGAACAGAAAGAATATGAGTGTAGAAATTGTTCTCTGCCAAGATCTGTGCTTGTACATAGTAATATGGATATGTAAGCAACTTTCAGTCTGTTAGTACTTGTATATGTTGCTGCAGTGTAGTGCTATAGTGTAACAAACCCCCTTTCTGTGCGTATGTGTACGAGCGTTAGTGTACACTTTGTTCTTTTTATGTATGTTTTGTGTGTTGTTGCACGAGTGTGTGGGAGGGAATCTTACGACGTGTGACAGCTGGTGGGCCGACGGCATCGGGGAGAGAGCGAGTGGAGCGGGAAGCTGCTGTTGCCATGGCGACCCTGCCGTGTGGCTCCGAGTTGGGAAGTGCGAAGGCACAGCCAGCTGAGAGAGCGAGAGCTGAGAGAATGACAGAAAGACAGAATTAACATATGCGACAAACACACGTTTATTCCATGAACAACAGCCACGAGCATATAAAGCATAGTGAGCATCTGCACTTGGCATTAAGAAAGTCCGAATACAGCAAAGAGGGAACGTTTTTTTTTTTTTCTTTTCTTTTTATTAGCAAGATATTTCCCTTTTAGTAACTCTGTTTTTTTTTTTTTTTTTTTTTTATTTTGCTATCCTCCTCTTTCATAATGTGTCTATTAACAAAAAAGATAAGCTTTTATAAAGACACAACCTCCTCTGCACACCCACACGGCTGTGCACTGATACAGTCATCAGCTTCAGCATCTTAATGGGGTCATTAATATAATGAATAATGCAGATCAAACGGAATCCGTACAGAAGCCTTTTGCGAGTTTCACGCAGCGAGTTTCGGTAGTCGAGTTTTTCCTTTTCGGAGCCGGGGGGCCACGGCACACTCCACGTCAGCAAAATCACATTTCAAAACTGCACTTCTTTAGAGAGCAGTCCAATAAAGCAAAGGTTACCGAGATGGTCAAATAGATACATATTCAGATCCCTGTGGTACTTTTATCATTTTTTTTTTCTCTTCCTCTCTGTTAAAAATAAATACAAGGAGTAGGTGAATGTGGCAGTGTAATAATGAAACTGGCTCAGCTCCATGGGTACGGGCCAGTTTCATTATTGCATGGCCGAAGTGAGCTGGAGTGGAGGACTGTGTATTAAGCAATGACTCTCTGGAGGTATAAAATTCCTCTCTGGTGATTTCAGCTTTTTTTTTCTGCTGAAATATAATTTTTTACATTCTTTAGAATTTCTGCCCATTTTGTTTAGTCATGGTGGAGTCTCAGGACAATGTCCATGTATAGAAGAAAAGAATAACAATAACCATTGATAAGTTCTCATAGTCAGAAGACTCAAATACACAACTAGTGCTACAGAGAACTCCAAGCTTCAGAGGATAGGGTTTATTTCCTTTGTGTTTGCCTACGTTGTTCTGCTTTCTGGTTTCAAGGTGCATGTTTTTGTCTTATTATAACTAATAAGAGCTTTAAAAGGGTAAAAAAAAAAAATCTGCCTATTTATAGCCGTAAGTGAAAAAAAAATAATTTAATGTAAAATGTAATTATAATTGTATAACACGATTATAATTGTATAATAAAGCCTGGTATTTGTTAATAAATAAAATGTCTTTAGAATTAGGAAAACACAAGCGCTGTTATAAAGATATATATGTCAAACAGAGACCTCTATATTACAATAAACAATAAAATGCATATAATGCACATAATGTATTAAATGTCTTTACTATGTTTTTCATTGGATTTAATCCATCATAGTTTCATATTTTGTATGTTGATCTTATGTCGCGTATTTACCTATAAGATTAATAGCTGAGTAATATATTTACATTTTAACATGTAATACAAAGCTATGTTGCTCTCATCCTGAAACTCCAGAGTCACTTGCGAATTTCTCCGAGCAGTTTGGTTAATCACAACCCAGCAAGGCTCTGGCACTTCCCACAATGATGGATTGAAAACAGCTAATCCCTTATCACAATCTGTCCACTATTATCGCTACGTTGTGGTGCCGTCTACACACACACACACTCACACACTCACACACTCACACACTCACACACTCACACACTCACACACTCACACACTCACACACTCACACACTCACACACTCACACACTCACACACCTGAAAGAACACAACATCCGTCTAGGTCAAGCAAAGTGAAGAACAGAGAAAGCACAAGATTGTAGGATAGTTAACTGAGGCTGCAGACAAATTGCTGTGAATTATTCCAGTGCTGCTGTTTTTTTCCCCCTCTTCCTGAGTGCTTTTTTTTGTTTTGTTTTGTTTTCTTTAATAATCAAAGCCTACTACTCAGTGAGAATAAATCAATATTATCAAAACCTAAAACGCGATTTGACTACTGAAAAAAAATAATAAATCAGAGAAAGGATAAAAGCAACAGAACAGAAAGAAATAAGAAGTATTTAGATAGAACATGGAAGGAATAAAAATATATTAAAATATACATAAAAAAAAGAAGGACAGAGTAAAATAAAATAAAAAAAAAAAAAAATATATATATATATATATATATATATATATATATATATATATATATATATATATATATATATATATATATATAGGAACTAGGAAACAAGAGCATGTGAGAGAGACAGATAACATGTGAACTGCTGAGAGGCTGCCAACACAATAGTACAAGGTTAGAATAAAAAGTATGGCTGTCAATATTCACAAGTCTGCCTCTGTTTGCAGTGCACTCACTATCCTGAATGCTTAAAATATTCAAATCAATATTGGAGAAATTGCCTGGAACGCTGCCAAGATGATGGAAGAATTGTATTAAAAAAAAAAAAAATCGACAACAACCTAGGTGAACTTTAGCTATTAATAAGGGACAATTTCACACTTCTTGAACACCTAGTCTGAAATCAGATTTGCTTTGTGAATGTTTAAGCTGAACCCGACATCGAGGACCAGTGTTAAAATGCCTGAGCCGGTCATGTCTCATTGTTCTGAAATGATAATGAGGGACGGTGGGAACTTGTTATAAGGCAGATTTCACACTGATGAGAGGAGAGGTGATCCTCTGCTTCTCTGGTTTGTGATGAACAGATGAGTGAGATGGAGAGCCCAGTGTTATTATGGGAGAGTACAATGGAGAAAGAAAGGTAAGAGAAGCCTATCAATCAACAGTGCTCCGGTACAGTCTAGACAGCCAACGTCAATCTGAGACACAAACACATTTCAGCTTTTCTTGCGAACACACACACACTAAAAAAAGAGTTGCGAAAAACCATTTAACTCAACCACATGGCCATGTATTAAGTTTTTTACAAAATTAGCTCCTTGCCAGTATCAATGCAGGAGAGGAGTATAAGTGTGGCTCTTTTACAAGTTTGCAGACATCTGTTCTGCTTTTTTTCCCCAGATATGGCAGACATAGCTGGAGAAGAGAGAACAGACTGAACACATTTTCTCCTTCCAGCCAAATAAATGCACTGTTCTGATACGCTTAGATTGGCACAGGCACAATGACACAAAGAAACCTGGGGTTTAACATGAGACAGCAGTGGCAGCAAAGAGAAATAATACACTTAATTTGGCACAGGTAAAATCACACAGAGAATGAAAGACTTTTTTTTTTGATTGACATATGTTAAATTATTTCTATCATTGTACCTGATATTGCCACAACTATACAGAGCAATCATGTGCTACATGTGGAACAAGATTTTAGATTAGCAAGGCACAATCGGAGAGAAATAACATGGGATTAGACTGACACAGGTACAATCACACAGAGAAAGTGAACATTTAGACTGACACAGGTACAATCACACAGAGAAAGTGAACATTTAGACTGACACAGGTACAATCACACAGAGAAAGTGAACATTTAGACTGACACAGGTACAATCACACAGAGAAAGTGAACATTTAGACTGACACAGGTACAATCACAGAGAGAAAGTGAACATTTAGACTGACACAGGTACAATCACACAGAGAAAGTGAACATTTAGACTGACACAGGTACAATCACACAGAGAAAGTGAACATTTAGACTGACACAGGTACAATCACACAGAGAAAGTGAACATTTAGACTGACACAGGTACAATCACACAGAGAAAGTGAACATTTAGACTGACACAGGTACAATCACACAGAGAAAGTGAACATTTAGACTGACACAGGTACAATCACAGAGAGAAAGTGAACATTTAGACTGACACAGGTACAATCACACAGAGAAAGTGAACATTTAGACTGACACAGGTACAATCACACAGAGAAAGTGAACATTTAGACTGACACAGGTACAATCACACAGAGAAAGTGAACATTTAGACTGACACAGGTACAATCACACAGAGAAAGTGAACATTTAGACTGACACAGGTACAATCACACAGAGAAAGTGAACATTTAGACTGACACAGGTACAATCACACAGAGAAAGTGAACATTTAGACTGACACAGGTACAATCACACAGAGAAAGTGAACATTTAGACTGACACAGGTACAATCACACAGAGAAAGTGAACATTTAGACTGACACAGGTACAATCACACAGAGAAAGTGAACATTTAGACTGACACAGGTACAATCACACAGAGAAAGTGAACATTTAGACTGACACAGGTACAATCACACAGAGAAAGTGAACATTTAGACTGACACAGGTACAATCACAGAGAGAAAGTGAACATTTAGACTGACACAGGTACAATCACACAGAGAAAGTGAACATTTAGACTGACACAGGCACAATCACACAGAGAAAGCAAGGGATTAGGCTGACACAGGTAAAATCACACAGAGAAAGTGAGAATGTAGACTGACACCGGCACGATCAGACAGAGTATGCATGGGTTTAGACTGACACGGGAACAAACACAGAGAAAACAATGGTTTAGACTGACACAGATACAAACACACAGAGAAAGCCAAAATTTAGACTGACACAGGTACAATCACACAGAGAAAGTGAGAACGTGGACTGACACAGGTACAATCACACAGAGAAAACGAGGGTTTAGACTGACACAGGAACAATCACAGAGAAAACAAGGGTTTAGACTGACTCAGGTACAATCATACAGAGAAAATGAGAGTTTAGACTGACACAGGTACAATCACACAGAGAAAGTGAGAACGTGGACTGACACAGGTACAATCATACAGAGAAAATGAGAGTTTAGACTGACACAGGAACAATCACAGAGAAAACGAGGTTTTAGACTGACACAGGTACAGTAACACAGAGAAAGCAAGAGTTTAGAATGGCACAGGTACAATACAGAGAGAACGTGAAAATGTAGACTGAAACAGGTACAATCACAGAGAAAAGGAGTTTACAATGAGACAGGTGCAATAACAAAGAGCAATATAGAGATCACACTGACACAGGCACAATTACCGAGTAAACTAGAGCTCAGACTATCACAAGCACAATCATACAGCGATAGCTAAACATGAGACTATAACAGCATAGAGAGACAGTGTGTTTGGCTTGCACAGGCACAATCCCACAAAGAAAACAAGTTTTAACATTACATTGTGGAAGGGAAAAATAACTTTAGATTGACACAGGCACACATAGAAAACAAGAGTTTTGTACAAGACAGCTATAACTGCACAGCGTCATTTCGAGCTTATATTGGCACGCGCACTATTACACAAAGAACAGAAAAGTTTATATGGACACATGTATAATTGTACAATGATAAAGAAACATCAGAGAACCATAACAGCACAGAGAAATGATGGGTTTAGAGTATAGATAGGCAAAGGCAACACTACACAGAGAAGCCATGCATTTACGCATAAGATCCACGACCGCACAGACACGATGTGTTTAGATTAGCATGGGTACAAGTGCACAGCAAAAACAAGACTTCAGCTTGAGGTATCCACAACTATACAGATATATGAGAAGTTTATATAGGCTACAGAACTATGAAGAAAAAAACATGCATTTAGCAGGAGACAACAACTGCACAGAGGAATAATGTGTCCAGATTTGCATAGACACTGTCTATAGAAACAATAATTCTAACAGGGCAAAGGCTCAATCACACAAAGAAAAACATAACTCAATGGTGATAAACATAATACCCCCTCTTTAAGAACTGAGTAAAGAACCGTTAGCTTACCATTGAACAGACACATTTATAAAACATGAGTTAGATAATAAAATAGTATTGTACTGATAGTGTGTTATTTACAAAGCAGGTCTATAAGTATTAGAATACTGGCAAAGTTACAGTTATTTACAGTTATTAGATGTTTACAGTGTACAGGAGTTGAAATTAAATAATGATAGGACCGAGAGTACAGACCCAAATCGGGTGAATAATGTAGGAATACTAGCACTTTCTACACCTGATGCCTGCAACTCATACATATGACCAGAAACTGGGTTTCTTCCCTGGTGATGTTCTGCTCGACCTGTACTGTAGCTGCCTTCAGTTTCTGCTTGTTCTAGGGGCAGATGGCCCTCAGTGTTGCCTTCAGCAAGTGAAATGCATGTTCAGCTCCATTCCAGTCAAATGATTGACTTGGCCATTGCAGAAGATTCCACATCTTTCCCTTAAGAATGTCTAGGGTTGCGTTTAAAAATATACGTCAGGTCATTGACACTAGGTACCGTTTATGGTAGTCTGAATGATTTCGTCATAAGCTATGGCATGCATGTTGGTCAAGATGTGTGGAACAGGATGATAATTAAATAATAAAATCAATCCTCGTTCCCCCAAAATGGAGTAAGAGATTAGCACACAAATTAAATCGATCTGGAATCTACTTAAGTACAACAGATGGTTCTATTCATCAACTTTCCTCTCTGTGTGTGTGTGTGTGTGTGTGTGTTCAATATTTCAGTATGTGGCCAAAACCTCACTCAACAGGTACAGCAAAGAATTTTAGTCACCACTTTAAATTCATATTTGCATAAGAGGATTTATGATAAGAGGATCTGAAAATAATGGTGGAAATATAGTATATAATATATACAGTGAAGGATAGTAGGAAAAGTAAGTAAAGTGTAAATTAGTGAAGAAAAAAACTAGTATGACATAAATGCTAATAATTAGAATAGTGAACATTGTAAATAATAATAAAGGGACTATGGGTGTGAGTAGTGAAGAATTATAATCACCTTATGAACAGTAGAACAGCAACTAATAATGAAATAGGGAGTATAGTGGTAATCAAAGAGGGCAATTTAACATATTAAAGAACCGGAATAGCAAAATTATGTATATTATATGTGCATATTAGATGTGCATATATATGTATGTTGTACACACAAACTATGTATAGTGCAGTGAAATTCTATTCTTTGCATATTCCTGCATGTTAGGACGTTGAAGTCAGACTGTAGGGTCTCGTGAGTATAGTGGAGAATTGCAGTAAGTTAAGTGAGTATAGTGAACAATCATAATAAAGAAGCGAGTGCAGGTAGGTTGGAGTGGGTGGAGAAAGGTGTCAGGAGTTCTGTGTGATAGGAAAATATCAGCAAGAATCAAGGGGAAGGTGTACAGGACAGTGGTGAGACCGGCCGTGCTGTATGGTTTAGAGACAGTGACACTGAAGAAGAGACAGGAGTCAGAGCTTGAGGTAGCCGAACTGAAGATGTTGAGATTCTCTTTGTGTGACAAGATTGGACAGGATTAGGAACGAGTACATCAGAGGGACAGCCCATGTTGGACGTTTGGGGGACAAAGTTAGGGAGGCGAGATTAAGATGGTTTGGACATGTTCAGAGGAGGGAGAGTGAGTATATTGGTAGGAGAATGTTGGACATGGAGCTGCCAGGCAGGAGGCAAAGAGGAAGGCCAAAGAGGAGGTATATGGATGTAATTAATGAGGATTTGAAGCTAGTGGGTGCAAGTGTTGAGGATGCAGAAGATAGGGTTAGGTGGAGAGAGATGATTCGCTGTGGCGACCCCTGAAGGGAAAAGCCGAAAGAAGAAGAAGAAGTGAACAATCATAATTGGGAATTGGATGTAGTGTGGAATCTACACTAAAAAAATGTAAAGTAAAAGTTAGTATAGTGTAGGATAATAAAGAGAAAGTGAGTATAGTGTGAAAAAGATGTAGACGTTAAGTATAGTGGAGAATAATGATGGAGAAAGTGAGTATAGTGAACAATCATAATGGGTAATTGGGTGTAGTGAGGAAGCAAAATGCAGAAAGTGGGTACAGTGGAGAATGATAATGGGAAAGTGAGTATACTGTAGTGAAGAATCATGAATGGCATAGTGTAGTAGTGAATAACAAAGAAATACTAAGTGCAGTGAAAAATCTAGTAGGTCAAACTGAGTGGAGCAAAAACAATGATAAGGAGTATAGAAAATCTAGTGAACATTAATAATGGAATCATGAGCACAGCGGAGAATAGTGAGTATGGTAATGGCAATAATAAACATTAGGTAGTATAGTGAATAATAAAGTATAGTGGAGAATCATAACAGTGGTGAATAATTATGAAATGCTAAGTACAGTGATAAACTCACTAAGGGAATAGTAAGAACACAAACAATGACGTGTATAGAATGTATATAATGGACAATTATAATGGAATCATGTGCAGAAAA
The DNA here is from genome assembly GCF_030014155.1 of Tachysurus vachellii. NCBI lineage: Eukaryota > Metazoa > Chordata > Actinopteri > Siluriformes > Bagridae > Tachysurus > Tachysurus vachellii. The sequence continues at coordinate 8,045,830 of NC_083470.1, forward strand.
TAGTAAGTATACAGATAATGGTGTAGAATAATAAGATATGAATAAAATGATTTATTACTTTTTGAGATGTAGAGTTACTATAATGAGAAAGAGCATCAAATAGGTCACAGAGTAACGGTCCAGTGCCTTGTTAAGTTTACATCCTTGGAGCTATTGTGGAAGCAGGATGTTCCATGATTCCTGAAAGCTTTCCTGGTTTTTCATGGTGCAACTCTACTGTAACCACCAGCAACCATGCTGCATCCATGTCAGGATTTGTGGGATTATTTCATGGACACTGGCTCAAATAAAGGTTATAGCAAGGTGCCTCAGTGATCACTGCATGAGTTGCTGTTACTAAAGAAGTTAAAGCCTACAGCAGGGAAGAAAGGTGATTAAGGGATTATGAATTTCTTACTCTGGGACCACGAGTGCTGCGCAGTGGTGAAGCTTCAAGTCCAAACTTGCTTTCATCTGAAAGAGAAAAGAAACAAGAAATCAGAACAAGCTCACTTCCGGTTTAAATAATCTCCATTCCATTTTGTTTTGATCAATATTTTTTAAGCAGTGCTTTAATCACAAATAAAGACAAAGACGTTAGTTTGCTTAATATACAATTGAGTGTATTTTTTTTTTTTTTTTTTTTTTACAATAGCTTCACATTCGCCATGAGGCAGGCTTCGCTGGCTTTTTCCTTTCACATGTCATCTAAAACAAATCGGCCTTTTTACCCGGAAACTGTACTGAAACCCACTTAGTTTATTCAAATCACTGATGCAAATTCCCAGAAAGTAATGAACTTATGTTAGTGTGCGTGTGTGTGTATATATCACCAGATTTCACGATCATCATCTTTCCATCTAATGTTCCATCTGTTTCCTCTCACACGCATGTAAACTCATCGATCTGTCTTTCGCACTCTCTCTTCCTCGTTCTCACTACGCCAGCCTTCTTATTTACACCTTCACCTCTTTCCAAGCGCTCTCGCTCAGCAGACAGCGTGGAACTTCTCTGTGTCTCGCATGATTTAATCAGGAGAGTGTTGGTGAGCTACACTGACGTCTCGTTAAGCTCGACATGACAGACAAGCGGTCTTCGCTTTTCCAACATAGATGACAGTAACAGAGAATGCTTTACTATCACAAACAACCAGACAAATCATTAGCATCTGACAGTTCAGATTGTTCCAAAATGAAACAAGAAAAATACACCAACACATGCTAATACTCCAACTTCATCTAATCTGTGCGTAATTACTGTAAACAAACCTGACTGCTGTAGCTTTGATGAGTGGTATGGGTTTAACTGGAATTACTGATTTCCCAGAGAAGCACTTGTAAACTGATAATTATCCCAACATTATTAATTACTTATACTAATCATGAGTTTTGCAAAATTTGTACGCATATCATTCAGTGGACTAATGGGAATGTGTGTGTATTGATCGACCGTGATAGGATGTTACAGATCCGAAGCAACGGCATCAAAGCCACCTATGAGCATCCCTTTGCTTCCCGTCACCCTCAGCTTCTTCAATCAGCCTCCAGTATAACAAAGCACACCATTATTCCGAGAATAAAACGGAAATTGCTGTTGAATCAGCAACTCCTCAGTGAATATGTGTCTCTCTGGCATGCACAACTGCTGAGTTGCTTGCTCTTTTTAAACCCCTGCTTTATTAATATTGTCATTAGTTCAACAAACTAACAAAATTTACGACAGAAAGACTTTACACAATCACCTTGAGTTTGTTGTTTATAGATGGAGAACTAATGTGTACTGTATTTTAAACTGTATCACTCAACTCCTGAGGAGAGGAAAGAAGAGGTATTTTTACACATTTTACTCTCTGAGACTTTACTTAAGTCTCTGCTATGAGGCCTAGTCATTTGTTCTCATTATTGGGTAAATGCATCACCATCTTTTCTATGTTTCCCTTCTTTCTCTGGTCAAAATGACAAACACGGTGCTAATCTACCGACTACCCGTATTTCCACATAAAGCAACACACAGGCTGAAGTTCTGGCAACAAACAGACCAATACATGGACTGAAACTAAGACTTACATTCAGACCAATCCACAGACCAACAGTCAGACTGAAACATGGACCAATATTCAGACAGACACACGAGCCAATACTTTGCCTGGCACTCAGACTGAAACATGGACCAACGCTCTGAGTGAAAAGAGGGTCAACATGCAAGCCGGATGAACACAAATGAACTTGGATGAAATACGGACTGAACCAGGGAGTGAACAACAGACCACATGGATAAACAGAAAATGGAAGCATAGGTCTAAACACTGGCCAACAGAGAGACTAACGCATGGGCTGAGTGTAGGACCAACTTTTGGAACAAAACATGGAGTGAAACACAGACACTTCAGAGAAAATGTAAGAATACAAGACTTACAAGAAACAGTCACAGTCACATGGATTGACACTCAAACAGACAAGGGACAAAAACACGAACCAATGCATGATCCAACAAATGGACTGACACTAGGACCATCACTGAGACTTGGGTCAAACTACAGCCCAACACTTAGACCAAACTACAGACCAATGCTTAGACACTGGAGTGACACGTGGACAAACACTCGGACCGACATATGGACTTGGACTTCAGACTTGTGGTGATGTTTGCACACATGATGAAACATGCTATCAGGAAATTGCTATCAGGTATTTTCAAATGAAGTAGCTACTGTGGAAGCAGCCTACATAATGGAGCTCCATCTAAACCCTATTCGAGTGGGATTATTTTCACAAAAGGGGATCTAGCAAATCTGTTAAGAATACTTCCATGATTTGATTAGATTTAGAATTATGATATGTACGCAATTTGCCTAAAATATCGCAGATAGCTCATATTGGTTCATCACGGTACAGAAAATACATTTCTGTGCTAGACGTCAGGTGGAACACGCAAACGGAAATAACATGGCACATGGCTGTTAGCATTACTGGGATTAATTATAAAATTACCATGATTGATTGAACCAGAATTCTCTCACCGTGGGAGCGTTACGTCCGGGCGAAAAACAAAAGGTAATTTACTGTGGAATTATTACCAATTTGGAGCCGATTAAAATCACACATCTTGTTGGTAATCACTTAAATTACCTCCCCTGCTAAAACCAATCCAATTCTGTAACAGCTTTAGGTGAGTTTGAATGGCAAAGCTGGATTCCCTGTTTAATGGTCCTCACAATGTGCAGCTTCAGCAGACCACACTTTCTATCAGATATACAGATCTATAGGAACTGCAGGGCCATGTCAACTTCCAGCTCAGTCAAACTAGAGAACACACTTTAATAAGTAGCAATCGGCTTTACACTGAACGGGGTTTAATCGAGCTTGCAAATAGCTGCTAATGGATGAATCCCACAATCTGGCTGGAAATTATTATAAATTACAATTGTAGTGCATAACCCTAAAACAGGGCTATGGGAAATCACATTCATTTATTCATTCATTTTCTACTACTTATCCGAACTACCTCTAGTCACGGGAGCCTGTGCCTATCTCAGGCGTCATCGGGCATCAAGGCAGGATACACCCTGGACGGAGTGCCAACCCATCACAGGGCACACACTCACTCTCATTCACTCATGCAATCACACACTACGGACAATTTTCCAGAGATGCCAATCCATGCATGTCTTTGGACCGGGGGAGGAAACTGGAGTACCCGGAGGAAACCCCCGAGGCACGGGGAGAACATGCAAACTCCACACACACAAGGCGGAGGTGGGAATCGATCCCCCAACCCTGGAGGTGTGAGGCGAACATGCTAACCACTAAGCCACCGTGCCCCCCATGGGAAATCACATGATCTTTACAAATAATGACCAATACAAATATTGCTCTTGTTATGAACAAACTTTTTGTGTTCTATTATTATTTTGAAATGTTACTGAGAGTTGCTAACAAAGCACATTTAAATGATAAGCATAGAAGTGCTCTTGTACACATAATACCTCTAATTGTTCATCAGTCAATCAGGTTTCTATGACTCTGTGGAACACCAGAAGTCAAGAGAACAAACACAAACAGAAACCTTTGCTGAATAAGGTTAAGCAAGCATGGTGGTAAATAACAGAAAACAAAAATAGCAAGGCTTGAAATTTTGAAAAAATTGAATAATCTAAATTTACAGAGTTTCTTGTCATTCTTTTCCCTAACAAAATAAGGTCAAATAAATCAAGAGCAAGAAGAAGTTTAGATCCGAGCTGTCAACTATACAGGTCCAGCAAACGATGTAGAATCTGTGCTCTATTTTAAAATCGCCTAATATTCCAAAAAATCCCCAAGTTCTTTAATTAATAGAGCAGTTATATTAGAGCAGTTAACTCAGGACTATAAATCCAACTACTGACAAATTGTGCTAATGATGTAATTTTTCGTTAGCTGCCTAAAAATGGTTGTTGTGTCTATGTTTCTTTCCAAGAACAAAGAGACAATAAATAAATAAATAAATAAATACCTTGGGGTGTGACCTGCCACGTCTTAGTCCGAGGCTTTTCCTGGGAGTCTGATTTTAACATCGTATTGGATGTGGCACCTTCGGTATTGTACATAAACTTGAATTTGATGACACTTCTTTCAGCATCTTTCTGGCAGAGGGTGAGAATGCACAATGTACATGTCACTTTTTATGGAAATTTACTGTTTGAAGCTTAACAAACCTATCGGACGAAACATAACCCCTAACATGCACTCGACACTCACAGAGCCATTGTTTTAGTGTGCAAAACATCATCCTATGAGTAACATTTGCTCCATATATATGACAGGTTGAAACAAAGGCATGTTAGTGGCAGCATTGGTCCAGATATGAGCTGCCTGGGAGGAGTTGATACCGTGATGTTACTGCAGGGCTTCAGCTAATGATGCTAATTGACTTTAATATGACAGCAACACAACAGGATGAAGCTAATACACTAATGAGGGCGTAATGGCTATAATGGCAGTTAGAGTCGGTCTATACGCCTCGCAGAGAGAGATCTGCTGCACTCTTCCTGGACTGATCTGTGAGGACAGTGAGGATTTTTCATTAGACTAGACGATGAATACAGTAATTACATAATCACACAGGCACCGTTGTTACAATTGTGGCATTGCAGAATTTTAGCTTAAGTAAGGATCTGCATATATGTGTGTATGTGTGTGTGCGTGCTTGTGTGTGCGTGTGTGTGTCGGCGGGGTTAATGCAGAGTACACATGGATAAGAAAGAATTAAGCAAGAAACAGATTTGCAGAACGCAAAGAATTTAAACAAGATAACAAAACAAAACAAAAGTTTTTATTTCCTGTTTTTTTATGACTGGCTTTTTTTTCAATCAATAAAAAATAACAAATTCTATAAATAATCCACCACCATCTAAGGTTCTGGTTTCTTGTTTCGATCCCAAGTGTAGCACTAAAATATTAAATGATGTCTTCTAGTTTGGAGTGTTCTAATATTTGTCTATGCGTTATATCTTTACCTGCTGTGTGTGTGCTGTGTAAACCATAAGTCCATAGGGGTTTGGTAGGGCGCCACCCTGCAGGCTAACACACACACTTTCATGAGGGTCATCAGGATCAGAGAAAGGACTCCAGACACCCCAGCGCACACACTGCATAAATACTGCCCGCTGCATGGCCATGGAGGACGTCTGGGGAGAAAGTTTAGAAATAATTCAGAAGAATTATTAGGCGTGCTTTTTCCATTAAAATAAACAGAACAGTTTTCTATTTTCAACCAGGTTCAAATAATTCAGTTAGGTGTAATTCGCTAGCATTTGGGTGGAGAAATCAGGGGTGACTTCATGCCTTCACTAAACAGGTTGGAAGAAATAGGAAAGGTAAGTTAAAAAAACAAAAAACAGTGTTTTGTCCTTGTGTCGGTGATAAGAAGGAGACACGAGTGCTAAGAATGTTTTGGTGGACAAAAGTAGAGCAAGTGAACGCAAGAAAAATAGCCTCACAAAGCATTAATCTGTTCTTATATCTGCTTGAAAATAGAGCCCACACAGTGAAATGTCTGAATATATGTTAGATTTACATAAGCTCAGACAAACCACATGACTGCTCAGTGTTAATCAACTGAAAACAGAGTGAAAACTGCTAAAGATGGAAATAAAGAGGGAGAGAAGTAGAATGTGAGTGTGTGTGTGTGTGTGTGTGTGTGTGTGTTGAGCGAACTCAAGGCACTTGGGGAAGCGACAGATTAACAGGCCTCTCTTGACACCGTGTTGTATATATATCCATTCATTATGCACTGCCTGAGCAGCTACAGTATATAATCATCATCAGGCAGACGAGAGGAGAGAAACAGAGCTCAAGCACCTCCATCTCAGCGGCACACGAGCCGATAACCGACATGAGTCACAAAACAAGAAGGGAAATATAAACAAAGAAATATGTGAACAAATACACCAATAAATAAATACATGAGCAAATAAATGAACAAACAAAAACCTTCAAGTGATAAATAAAAAGAAATGAAATTGAAAAATTCAATTTGTTTCTCGGCTGGCCTGGGAACGCCTCGGTATTCCCCCGGAAGAGCTGGAGGAAGTGTCTGGGGAGAGGGAAGTCTGGGCGTCCCTGCTTAGACTGCTGCCCCCGCGACCCGGCCCCGGATAAGCGGTAGAAAATGGATGGATGGATGGATAAACAAATAATTTCATGCATGAATCCGGAAAACAAAACAAAACAAAAGTAGACAAATAATTAAAGAAATAAAAAAAAAATATAAATGAATATACAAACATACAAACAACAGTAAAAAAAAAAAAAAAAAAAAAAGAACAAACGTAGTCTTATGCCACATTTACCGCATTCTTGCTGCAGTAACTGGGATTAGTTGAAATTTCTTTACGTTAGCTAGGCCCTGATTTACCATCCATCCAATGGGATAAAACATTACGGCCAAGCCTTTGAAAGCTGGTCAGACTCGGTATGGTGTAATTAACAAAAAATGAAACAAAAAAAAAGAGGGAAAAAAGGAGAGCAACAAGTTGGCCTTTATTCTTTCATCTCTTGCACGTCTTCCTCACACCTTGCTCTTAATCTCAATCTATTCCTCTCTCTCTCTCTTCACTATCCCTTCTCTCTCACACACTTGCAGAGACGCTGGCAGTGTGATATAAGGACGGTGTTGTGATATATCTAGTCTGAGATATATCTGCTGTGTGATAAATACTCTGCACTTCAGCAAAGAGCGCTAATGTAAGAGATTCATCTTGAGCACACAGATCCATCACACGGCCGAAGAGAGTGGCCGGCAATAAACCATCCGACACTGGCTTAAGGTGTGCGACGTCTGCCAAGATCACGAGGCGTTTCACTGAACACGTGCTCGCTATTTTAACTAATGTACAACCACTAATGTCTTTCGCAGCATGTGCTACATGACTTAGACTCATGTACAGTACAAGGAATAAGACATGATACAGCACCAGAAAAGATGTTGTTCTTTCGGCTGCTCCTTGCGGATCACATATTTGATCTAGCATAGGTTTTATACCAGATGCCCTTCCTGATGCAACCCTGCCATTTTATCTGGGCTTGGGACCAGCACTGAGAGTTAATTTGTAGGTGAATGGACTAGCTCCCTGTCTGGGAATTCAAACCTGTCCACAGCAACAAGAGTGCGGGATCTAGCTGTTGGTCCATGTTTCAGTCTCTATGCCTCTGTGGCATTTATAAATGATAGACAGACAGACAGACAGACACAGACAGATAGATAGTGGTGAGTAATACTAAAAAGCTCAAAAGTTGGAGGGCTGAGAATACTGAATGAAAAAAAGTTTGACACTTATTCACATAGTCACTTTTGACACGTGAAATAGTTTCCCCTGGGTGACTGTAATTCCCGACATTCTGTGTTTTCCTGTTTCATGTTTCACACTGTTCACAATTTGCATAATTATAATATAAACAAACACGAGTGAATAAAAACAGCACATGACTGATTTAAATAAATGTCTTGTCTCACCGTGCGTTCACATCAGTGAGAGAACATAAGAACAGATCTGCAGTTCTGCACCCGAGCAGCTAACTAATTCTTTTTTTTTTTTTGGCTTTTGAAGTTTATGTAGATGACCAACCATTTGCTGATATTTGATATTAACTTTTAATAATTTTTCATTGTCACATAATTCCTCCTCACTGCTCTGTGATGTTAGGTGTTTTGCCTCCTGATACTAATAGTGGGGTTTAGAATGAAGATAAACCAAGTGTCAGAAAACAGATGCATCAATGTATCAGTTTATGGGTCAACTATTGTATGTGAGTGAGTGAGTGAGTGAGTGAGTGAGTGAGTGAGTGAGTGAGTGAGCGAGGGATCGAGTAATCGAGTGAGTGAGTGATTGAGTGATTGAGTGAGTGATCGAGTGAGTGAGTGAGTAAGTGAGTGAATGAGTGAGCGAGGGATCGAGTAATCGAGTGAGTGAGTGAGTAAGTGAGTGAGTGATCGACTGAGTGAGTGAGTAAGTGAGTGAATGAGTGAGCAAGGGATCGAGTAATCGAGTGATCGAGGGAATGATCGAGTGAGTGAGTGAGTGAGTGAGTTATGGAGAAGAGTGAGTGAGTGAGTGAGTGAGTAAGTGAGTGAGTGATCAATCGATCGAGAGAGTGATCGATCGAGTGAGTGAGAGTGATCGAGGGAGTGATCGAGGAAGTAAGTGATCGAGTGAGTGAGTGATCGAGTGAGTGAGTGAGTGATCGAGTGAGTGAGTGAGTGAGTGAGCGAGTGAGTGAGTGAGTGATTGACTGAGTGATTGACTAAGTGAGTGAGTAAGTGAGTGAATGAGTAAGCGAGGGATCGAGTAATCGAGTGAGTGAGTGAGTGAGTGAGTGAGTGAGTGATCAAGTAATCGAGTGAGTGATCGAGTGAGTGATCGAGTGAGTGATCGAGTGAGTTATGGAGAAGAGTGAGTGAGTGAGTGAGTGAGTGTGTAAGTGAGTGAGTGAGTGAGTGATCAATCGATCGAGTGAGTGAGTGATCAAGTGAGTGAGTGAGTGAGTGAGGGAGGGAGTGATCGAGGAAGTGAGTGATCGATCGAGGAAGTGATCGAGTGAGTGAGTGAGTGATCGAGTGAGTGAGTGATCGAGTGAGTGAGTGATCGAGTGAGAGAGTGAGTGAGTGAGAGAGTGAGTGATCGAGTGAGTCTGAAGTCACAAGACTCTGGTCTAT